>NW_010968045.1:559738-584451 GCF_000463585.1 Tarenaya hassleriana | reverse complement strand
CAGCAGGATCCCATCTAGCAACAACCTGAAATATACAACATATATGTAAACGTAAGACCCAATTTTTCTTTTTCGTGTCTCGTAATGGAAACGAGGTCGAAAAAACCGAAGAACTAGTTCGTCGTTTACCTTCCGATGGCGTGGACTAGAAGGGGTTTCTAGGTTAGTTTCCTTGTCAGGTGGATGATTTTGAGACATATCCTGCAATTAAAAAAAACAGACATTATCAGTTCATGTATCTCTCTCTAAGAGACTGTAGGAAGATCCAGAAACAGTAAACCAGATTAAGAAATCAGGAAGACGAACAAAGAGCAAGCTTTTGAACATGGTGAATCAGATTCATGTTCTTCATTGTATTCTACGTTTTTTACCCGAACAAATTCGCGTAACGAAAGATTTCCGTGACGAAATCGATACAAACCCGATCAAGGATCAGCATCAGCGAATCAATTGGACTGCAGATCTTTGATCAGGTATTTGCCAAAATCAAACGCATAACTCGTCTGAACTTAAGATCGATCAATCAAACAGATGACGACGGATCGTATGAACGAATCTACAGCAATATAAGCTGGCGAAAATACGTAGAATCGTTTCCTATAATTACGTGATTAACGGAATGGAATCACATTTAGAAGAAGCAAAAGACGAGATATCAGAAATCGAAATCGAAATCTAACCTCTTTGCCCTGAGATTCAGATGGAGAAACTTTGGAATGTTCCATCGATTCGCAATCACTCCCAATCAGAAAACCCAAATCAACGGGTACCTAAGAACTGAGAAAACCCAACAAAGAAGAAACCGATATCACGAACCCTAATTTATAAAACCTAACGATGAAATGGGTAAATATTAAAAAGAACAAAAAAAACAAACCCAATCCGAGTAAGGAAAAACTCAGAAATCCTAACCCTAATAGAATTCCCAACCACAACAGGAGCCACAAACGCAAGGATCAGACGAAAGCAAAGATTGACAGAGATTAAAGTTTGCAGATTTATACCTAACAGGAACGACCCAAAAGCCAAAAATCTTTCCTTTTTTCTCAGAATCTGCCCAGAAATTGAATTCGCATTAAAAACAAAAATACCCAAATCGTAGAATTCAAAAGAAACGTATCAAATTGACCTGGTAAAAATAAGAGAAACCCAAAAAATAAAAATAAAAATAAAAATTAAAAACCCAACTTAACCAGGAAAAGGAAACCTCATCATCATCGACACCAAGGATAAAAAATAAATAAATAAATAAATTGATAATTGTTTTTTATATTAAAGAATACAAAAAGGGAAGAGATGAGTTACCAAAACGAACGGCTGAGATTCAGAGAGATTGGGGGAAAGAAGACGTGTGAGGAAGTGTTTCATATTCCTCTCTGAATCTGTTTTATTCCTAATCACCCTGTTTAAACGGATGATTAATCACTTAATTACCCAATTAATCCCAAAATTTACCAAATCAGACAAGAGATTAAAGAAGCAGTTTCTGAGAAAACGAGGAAGTTAGAGAACACCCGCCAACCGAAACGAACGCAGCAGTATTCTCGGAATCGGTGGATTAAGAAGAAGATTTCCATATCGCAAACCGTACGATCGACTTTTTACGATATTGCCCTTATATTCCGTCTTTATTTACGGTTTCTGCCATTGTACTTCTTCCCCTTTGACGACCGGATTTGGAAGTATGTTGTTTAGCGTTTGACGGCACAGATATGAAACGTCGCCGTTTTGGTGAAGAAGAGAAAGGGCAAAAAGGAGAAATCTCATTCTTGCCCCATAATTTTCTGTTTTTGGGTTTTTACGCTATTAGTTTATGAATTATCAAAATAGTACAAAATAATGATCACATATCACAATGATCCCATATCATACGTAGGAGCTTGATGCAGGTATATATCATTCTAGATTCTTGAAATAATACTAGAGAAAAATAATAGAGAAAAAAATATAAATTTATGATATGCAATCATATATATAACATATATGTATATATATACAGTGGTGGATCGATATGGAGTATATACCTCATTCAATCAGTAAAAAAATTATTTTTTATTCAAATTATGTAAAATTTTAAAAAATAATATGAAATAGTTATATAAATTTAAAGATATTTATTATAAAAATAAATTTACTTCTAATGATATACGTCTTTAAATCCGCCGTTATATATATACACATATTCATCAATCTTATATTTCTTTAAATTTGCCGCTATATATATACACATATTCATCAATCTTACATTTCTAGACTTACGAAGTGCTCATCTACAAATAAAACTACCGAATATACAATGACGATCCATCGCTTTGTCAAAGCTAGTATGCCCGATGCGCGTTAGGGTTTCAGTTGATACTTTCGATTTAGTTGGGGTTCAAATGAAATACTATTGTAATTATGGGAAAGAATTATAAATCTATACAAGTATTGGGTACCAAATTATGATTAAAAAATACGAAGAAACGTTCAAAGGGGAGTCAGGGAATCTCGTCGTCTTCCGCTGGTTTCGCTGTCTTCGGACGAGGCTCCTCCGCTCCGATCAGATCACGTGCGCGAACACAGTGACGAATTCTGAAATTTTAGGGTTTCTTGTCCACTGGGAATTCGTAAAGAAACAAGCTTTCTGTTCGTTGAATTCGATTGAGTTTACGACAGTGGCGGAACAAATCGATGATACTTTTGCAGCCGCATTCGAGGTTTCTCCTCCAGACCTTGTTGAATCGTGTTCAAAAGTGAGTGATCCTTCTAAATGCCGTCTTTTCCAGTCAATTTCATATGTGCCAGGAAAAGCGATTTGTTGATTTAGTCTCGCAATCTGTTCGCATTTGTCAGAATCTGGACTGCGGGTTCGGTAATTATGGCTTAGGTTAAGTTGCTTCCAGCTTTTGATTTGGTTTCTAAGAATTTCTAGTTGTTTGTGGTCTGGAAATGATGTTATTACCAGTTCTTGTAATGAATTTGATGGGCATTGTCGTTATTGCCTATGGCTAGAGTTTCTGTCCGAGAACTAAACTTGCTGATGGGCAAATCTTTTGAATTTATGGGTGCAAAGCTGTGTATACTCTCTTGCGTTGGTTCCGGTTTCCGGGTTTCGAAGAATGATCGAAGAAGTTTCAGAAAGTTCGATTCTTTATACATTTGTGGTCTCTTACTTCGCCAGTGTTTTTCATTTTTTTGTTATGCAGCCTTGACAAAGCAGTTGAGTTAGATTATCAGTGGATTGAATTCGATGATGTCCGTTACCACATCCAGGTAAAATCTTCGTCATCTTGTGCTCGGGTTTTCAAGATTAGCATATTCGTTTTCTATTTTGTCCGTAGGATGTTCAGATCTAAATATCTAATCTATAGAGTGTTTATAGGTGACCACGAAAAACCCTCATCACTTGTTCCTTTCGGTGTCGCTACCTACCCCTCCACCCGAGGCTATGTTCTTTGACGGGCTTCCGATGGGAGCTATCGAGGCGATAAAGACTGTCTACGGGACCGGGGTTCAGATTCTTGATCCTCCTAGAGATGGTTTCGATCTCACTTTGAAGCTGAATTTTTCTAAACTTCCTCCGGATGAAGGTTCAACGAGTTCCTTTCTTAAGGTCATTATGAGCTTTCCATAGTATACGCAAGAAAGAAAGTTTAGAAGAATCTCAAAGGATTTCTGTCGGGCATTTTTTTCCCCGGTTTTCCATGGTTATGTTCCTCAAAGTTTTGTGCTTTATGCTTTCTTTTCTCTTGTTTATCTCTGAAATATGATTTCGTTCTATTGGCACATTTTCGTATTCGCCTTGTAGTAATCTATTCAATGATTTTTGTACTCTGATGTTCTGCAGAGTACAAAAACTCTCTTCTGACCAACCTTGCTTCCATTAGAGAGGTAGTGATGGGGGCGCCATTAAAGATCATTCTCAAGAATCTAGCTTCAAGAACTGTCGCTCCCGAGCTAGATGGACTTGTTGCCATCATGCATAGACCCGATGAAACGTTTTTCCTCGTTCCTCAGGTATCTCTCTGTCATTTCCCGCTTTCCACATCAACGTACAAGTGTGATCTTATTTTCAGATGCGTATATAAGTAGGGCTGTTTTGCAACATCACCAAATGGTTCTAATTCTAGAACAAGAACATGGTAATAATGGGTGATGTCTGGCAAGCAGTTTAGATATGCGAAGGAAAAGGGACATTCCACAAATCCCTTCATTTCAGAATTTTGTATTTGGTATCAAAGTTTGTAACTTTCGATGGACTATTCACATAGATTCTTAAGTACAGTAAATCATTGTCACTCCTGTCTTTTCGGTTAGAAGTTAAGTTAATAGATGATTCTGATTATTTCTCTCTCAGCCCGATAAGGTTGCTGTGGTGTTTCCGATGAGATTTAAAGACTCTGTAGACACCATTCTTGCTACCTCCTTCCTAAAGGTAATGATCGGAGTAAATACAGTGAATCTTTCAGGCAGGTTTCTCTTTGGTTTTGCTCTTATGAAGTGTATTACTAAAAAAAATCTTTGTCGTATGAATATAGGAATTCGTTGAAGCAAGGCGTACATCCGGGCTTAATAACGCCCCTTCTTGCTCATGGTCTCCAAATCCGCCACTAGAACTGGAGGGAGCTCCCAATGAATTGACGTCTGCCAATGCAGGCTTTGTATCTTTCGGTATGCCTTGATGATTCCTGTTCCGATTTTTCTGTCATTTGGTTTGTCTTTTCATGTTCTCGTGTTGAAGGAAATCTGATTAAGACGACCTTTGCAGTCATTTTTCCTCGACACGTTGAAGGGACAAAGCTTGACCGTACTGTTTGGAACCTATCAACCTTCCACGCATATGTTAGCTATCATGTAAAGGTGAGGTTTCTGTCTATTTTCTTGAGCATATCTCGTACATGAACTACTCACCATGCAAGCAAATTCTGTAAATGCAAAACTCCACTTCAAATCTCTCTCTCTCTCTCTCAGTGCTCGGAGGGATTTATGCACACCAGGATGAGGCGGCGTGTGGAATCTCTTATCCAGGTTGTGAGATGATTCCCTCGGTTTATCCTTTTCCCTTTCAGAATACGTTCTTCGAGTTTAGATGAATGTTCTTACTAGCACAGTTTGGATCTGAATCATTCCCTTTGTGCTCATTCCTTTAGGCTCTGGATCGAGCTAAGCCGTTGGAGAAGACGAGATCGATGAACAAACGATCGTTTAAACGGCTGGTAACCTAGCTTAAACCCATTGTTCTCGAGTTTGATTGCATGCCCAAAAACCGAGAATTGGAAGAATCATACGCCTACTTTACATCTTCTTTATTGTAGAGCCTCAACAATGTTCATACCAACTCGAACCAGTGAGGCATGTTGGTTCAAACCTAAGATCCGATAAACCGTTTCTTTCTTCGAACTCTTGATGTTCTTCCTCCCGAGTTGATTTTGTAAGATCTTGGCCTTCATCAACTATATATAGTTTTCCTTCATGAGAGTAGTGCAATTCTTTTTAGATGCATAGGTTTGGATGTTTCAGGAAACCTTGAACATTTTGAGTGTAATGTACGTATAACTCGGAATCGAGATTCATGAATTGGAAAATCTCAATCGGGTTTATTGTGTTACTAAGTAGCTAAAGTTTGAAACTTTGAATCCCACAAATCTCTGGGATGAAGCTTTGATTCAGTTTCATGTTCCTGAGCATTCATGGCAGAGTTTTTTACACGAAACATGTTCAAACCTTCTTAGCCCTTTTAATGGAAGCTTTATTGATCGCATCTGAAATCTCTTTCCTTCTTCTCGCATTGCTCTTCGTTACCTCCCCGCCATTGTTGTTGCTGTTGCCGTTGTTGTTGTTGTTGTTTTGACCGTTTGTTCCTCCAGAGCTCTTGCTGGTAGATTTCAGTGCTTCTTGGACGAACACCTTCAGTCTCCACAACGTCACATCGCTCTGTTCAAGAAATAGAGCAACCGGGTTTTGGAAAAAAAAAACAAGAATCTTGACTTGAAATTTGGCGTATGGACGAGAAGGAAAGACTCGGGTTTTACCTGAACATCGATATCGAGATCCACTTCCGGTGCACCAGCAGGGAAACTAGGGTTGCTCTCCGAAACCATTTTCAGAGCTTTGGACAGATCTTCGGGTGAAAGCTTGCATAGAGCTGCCGAAAGACCCTTCTTTTCTTGAGTAGACAGCTTTCTGGGCAGATTAAACCGGCCCCGGAAAATGTCAGTCACGTTGAAACAGAGCAAAGAAATGAAATCACGGGGGGAAGGAAAAGAGATTTCGAGACCTGCATCTCTGAACAACTGTTTCCCGGAGTCCCTCCAGCTGCATATCGATCTCGTATAGCTAAAACAGAGGACACGATTACATAAAGAATCATCATTACCATGACCATGACCATGACCATGACCATGACCATGACCATGACCATGATCTAAACAGAATGCCAAACTTAAAAGGGTATACACAGGTTTTGTTTATATTGGCATTGCTTACTTCATTGCTCAGATCCTTAGCCATGTTCAAGTGCTCAACCTCTTGAGCAAGCTGCTTATTCACACGTTCCTCTGCCTCCAACTCGGCTTGTTTTTTCTCCTTGCCATATCGAAATCGCAAAGAACGAAAAGATTTTGGTTATCAGATTCGAAAATCGATGATCATAACATGCAGAAAACAGTTAATGTGTACCTCTTCGGCGAGTTTAGGCATTATAAGAAGCCATTTATCTTCGAATTTCTCCAGCAAAGTTCTCGCCATCACGTGAACGTCCTCTTTCTCCTCGTTGTATCTCATCGCGTTCTTAAAAACCAGCCTGACATCGGCATATATCTCTCGGACATTGTTGTACCCTGTTCCGTCCTTAGCCTCCATCTTGCTTTTTATCGTTCCCAAATCCATCGGCTTCTCTATAACCTGTCATGAAAATCGTTTTGGCAGTTAATCATCACTCTTTAACCGATACAAAAACGGAAAAACCTATATTTTCGATGCATCGACGCGAAAAAAAAAACGTAAAGGAACCATCTTTAGTACATACAGAGTGATAGTATATATATGGATGGATGCTTTGGGTATTTACCTTGTAATAATCATGAAGCTTGAGACCTTCGACATCTACGGGTTGCATAAACGGCCATGCCCATTTGTGTTGAGTGATCTGCTAGATACGAATACAATACGTTCAGATCTCGAAGCACGGAGAAAATTTGGTAATATTGGCAAAACCCGGAATAGAAAACACAAAACTCGGTAATGATCTTTGAACAGTTTATGCAACTTTCAAAAGAAAGAAACTTTTTCCAGCTTGCCTGGCGAAAGATCGATGCGAATTGGCGCATAAGCTCCGGGCTTGAGACATGTTTCCCCTTAACTTTTTCTTTCCCGGCCGAGGAGTTACCCTTTGAAGGATTTGTTTGAGCGTTAACAGTTTCCTTCCCGGCCGAGTTACTCTTTGAGGTGTTTGTATGGGCCAAGTCTTTGTCCGAGTAAAACTGCTCGACCTCTACAACCTTTTGCTCGAGCTGCAGTCGAGGAATGATCATCAGAAAACCGATACGGATTCGAGTTTCGGATTCTGATCCGAGGGTGAAAAAAAAAGTGAAAGTTACCTGATTCACCCTCTTGGTAATATCATCCACAGATTTACCAAAACTCTCCATATCACCTTCCCCATTTCCATCATCGACAACAGCTAGCTCTAGATTTCCAGCTTCACAATTTGGCACAAGCACAGGTTCTTCCTGAGGGATATACCATTATGATCAATGAGAGCTGGTAACCAATCAAATGATCTAAAACAGCACCAGATTGACCTGAAAAGGACCAATCTTTGCAAGAAGTTCGCTGACCCAGAAAGCAAAAAAGACCATTGAAGCTCGATTAGGATCAATGAGAGCTGGTAACCAATCAAATGATCTAAAACAGCACCAGACTGGCCTAAAAAGGACCAATCTTTGCAAGAAATTCGCTGACCCAGAAAGCAAAAAAGATCATTGAAGCTCGATTGAATACTGAGGGAATTCATAACACAAATATAGTTCCCAAAGGGTGACAAAATCATCGCCAAACTTTGTGATTTTCCATCAAAATGTTCCAACTTTCTAAGAGAATCTAAGCTGAAAGCCGGAAATTCCTATGATCTTTCTAAAATTCTAGTGTGTGTTTTTTTTCTGAAAAGATTTCTGATATTCCTACAATCCAAACAAATGGTAAACATCATTCCTTAAACAAGATGGAGACACCGAGACAGAGTCAGAAATGACCCAAAAAAAATATAAAAAAAAAAAAAGATATTCCGTACTGTAATGGGTAAAACTAAAGCTACCAGTACCTTCACTTGTACGGACATGGCTGCAGATTGAAACACTAAAGCTCGCTTTTCCGACAGATTAGTTACAGTCGCAGACTCGCAGGAGAAGAAGAAGAAGAAGACAATGACGCGGAAGAAGAGGAAAACCTGTCTTTTTTTTCTCCCTTTTTTTTTCAGTGTAGGGTTGTCTTGTCTGAAAGGGCTTTTCCATATATCTTACGGCCCATATCGTATAATTGGGCTTTTTGTGGGCCCATTATAACACTTTTAAATAAAAAAGTAAAAATAGAGAAATTACATTGCAAAAATGGAATTCGATATAAAAAAATCAAAACGATTATAATTCTTTTAAATTCAAAAAAAACTGAATCGAACAAAAATTAATCGAAAAAACCGATAATTTTTTTAAAAAAAAACAAATTTACGAGCCAAATCAAAGTTTATATAAAAACCGAATGGTTATAGTTTTCTTATAACCGAAATAACCGAATCGAATCCGAATATAATTGAATCAAACCCAAATCGAAACCCGAAATAGACAACTCTAACCAAAATCGAACAAGAAACGTTTGTGTTTAGATTTAGGGTTACCATTTCGACTTGGTTAAACAAACCAAACCCATCCTAATGTATATGAACCATTTACAATATTTTTTAAAAAAAAACAATAGAAATAACCTAATTTCTTTTAGAAAATAATATTTTTATCGGTATAATCTAAATTCAATATAGAATTTATCTAAGAAGCGAAATAGAGGATAAACAAATCTAGATTACTACTAACGCTACGCTCGTTTGCTCAATCAAATAAAAATAAAAAATTAGTCTGAATTGTTTAAATTGATTCACATGAATTAATTAATATGGTTACCATACCGAATTCTAAATTCTCATTGTAACATTTCCGTAATAAGAATTTTTATATCCATATTTATGTGGGAATACTGATAAATTATCACTGTATTTTTTTTAATTAAATAAATCCAAATGAAGTATTAGCTGACAAAACTCAAATACATGATTTAATGTCCTTGGTTCCAAAGAAGAAAAATTCTCATATAACTATCTCAACTTTTAAAAATATGCTAAATAAATATATTAACTTTTAATTTGACAATGTTAAAAATTAAAATATATCAAATTAATATATCAATTCTTGAAATTGTACCGAATTAATATGTAAACTCTTGGAATTGAACCAAAATTCAAATGAATTTACAAGTTTTTTTTAATCAAATACATAAGGATTTTGGTTGGGAATTATACTAAAATTTTTTATAAGTTAAAGTATATTTTTAAATTGAAAGTTGAGTTATTTTCCAAAAAAATAAAACGTATACTGCATGCGACCGATAACGGACACGTGTAAGAAGCCCAAGAGAGCCCTATGATTCTCAACGACAAAAAAACAAAAAACAAATGTCAAAGAGAATAAAGTCAAATTTTTTTATTTAATCAGTTGTTATCGATGGAAAAAAAAACAAGAATAATTAAAAAAAACATTATGAGGAAAAATATATGTATATATAGTCATATACCTTATGTTAAGAACTTCAAACTCAATTTTAATTCAAATTAAATGTTTTTTTTTTTGCAATTTTTTACTTTTCAAAGTTGCGATAGAAGACGAGGGTCGAACTAAAATGGACTGCTTACTAGAGTGAAGCATATAACGAGTAAATAAAAATTGGAGGAAATTATAAAATATTTAAAAGACAAATTAAAGTCAAAATTTTATTTTACAGTCAAAGTGTCTTTTATGATATCTTATTACATATATTAAAAATATAATGTATATACGCGAACGCCAAAGTCATAGGTTCGATTCTATTAGTGGAGAGGGATATAATTTCTACACTAAAATGTTCTATATACAAAGGCTGATCCCGGGTCTAGAGTGGATGTTTCGGTCCGAGAAACCATCTTGATTATTAAAAAAAATAAATTGGTTGGTTTACAACTATATATATATATAAGCTCGGTTTTTTTTAAAACATACATACATATTCCTCGTAAATTTTCCAATTTAAAATAAATTTTAAAAGTCTTTCTGAAAATTTTCCATTTGCGGCATCAAACTTTTGTGGAAAAATATTTAAGTGCAATATCATAATTAAAATTGCCATAACTGGATGATTCACTGTACACACGTATCATAGCTTGCAGACGATCCATTCATCTCCTCTCTCTCTCTCTCTCCATGCAAATTCCCCATAGAAGCAACAAAAAACAAAACTGTAAGGAGACAGCAAATCTCGAAGAATGAACGGCGGAATCAACGTGAAACGAGAGGTTATAGTCACGACGACGATGCATCGCCGCGGTTTTCCGGCGATATTAGCGGCGACGTATGGCTGTCTCTTCGCCGGCTCCGTCGCATCGAGCCTCCTGGCTAAGTTCTACTTCGTCAATGGTGGCTCGAGCCGGTGGGTGTCCACGTGGGTCCAATCCGCCGGGTTCCCTCTCCTCCTCCTCCCCATCTACGTCCCCCACCTCCTGCTTCCCACTCTCTTCACGCGCCGCCCGTTCACGCGCTTCACGCGCCGCCGCTTCCTATTCTCGGTCGCCGTCGGCCTCATGCTCGGATTCAACAACCTCCTCTTCTCTTGGGGAACATCGTATCTTCCCGTCTCGACATCTTCGCTTCTCCTCTCGACACAACTCATCTTCACTCTCATCTTGTCCGTACTCATCGTCAGACAGAAGATCACTTTCTCAAACTTGAACTGCGTTGTTCTGTTAACACTGAGTTCCGTACTGCTCGCCCTCGGCTCGAGCTCCGACAAACCGGCCGGTTTAACCCGGTTTAAGTACTTCATCGGGTTCATCTCCACGATCGGGGCCGGTTTACTCTTCGCGCTCTACTTCCCGGTCGTGGAGAAGCTCTACATGAGCGTTTCATGTTACGCCATGGTTATGGAGATGCAATTGGTGATGGAGATCTCAGCGACGGTTCTCGCGATGGTCGGTATGGTTTTCGACGGCGGGTTTGCAGAGATGGTTAAGGAGGCGAACCGGGTTTTCACAAGAGGACCGGTTTGCTATTGGTCGGTGGCGATCGGAGCCACGGTGGTGACGTGGCAGCTGTGTTTCGCCGGAACCGCCGGGATGGTGTACTTAACGTCGGGGATCACCGGTGGGATTTGCATGACGGCGTTACTCGCCGTGAACGTTATCGGCGGCGTTGTTGTTTACGGCGATAAATTTGGCGGCGTTAAGGCTGTGTCGACGGTGCTCTGTATTTGGGGGTTTTGTTCGTACGTGTATGGGATTTACACGACGGTGAAGGAGGAAGAGGAGGATATTCCGGCTACGTTTTCGGCGGAGAATGACGGCGGAGGGGTGGAAATGGGGCAGGTTGGTGCGGCGGCGGCGGCGGCGGCGGAGGAAAGGGTGTGATATCTTCGTAATTGTGACGTGCGTTACGATAAATTATAATTATAAAATAAAGTGTATATTTGTATTCTCTTTCTAACGTTCGTTTCTTTTTATTACGTATGTTTTTTTCATTTTTTTTTGGTTAATTTAGAAGTTATCTAAATTTGGCCGAATATGTATATTTCTATATGTTGCAACTTTATTGTGATTATGGAATGTCTTATATTTATATTTGGGGAAAACAACATATTTGGTTAGGAATTTCGAATACAATTGCTTTAAATTGTATAAATTATCTAATATTTTAATTTATTTAAATTATGCGGAACGATTGTAGATGTATATCATCTTATCTTTTTTATAATAATAATGGTTTATTATATATTTTCTATTTATAGATACAGATTTCATGCATTGATATGTATATATATGTGTGTATATATTTTCCGATTGCACCAATTCTAATGATGATGACGAGGATGATTAATTAATTAGTGAGAAGATTAAAATGTGATTAAGTAGATAAGTATACTTTAATTTTTTTTAAAGTAGTTAAGATTATAACTTTGACACTGCTTAATTAATTGGCGATGATGCAGCTTCCCATTATTGAATATACTTGCAACAAATAGGTTTGGTAATTTCGGATTTTAATTATATGTATTCCGTTCAATTATTTCGATTTTACTAAAATTATAATCATTCGATTTTATATTACTTTCGTTTATATTCAAATTTAGTTCCGTTTTGTTTTTTATTGATAAACATACTCATTTTTTCGTTTATTTTTTATTAAATAGGTTCAATTCGAATGACTGTTTATTTTTTATATCAAATTCGATTCGATTATTGAATTACTAATTGAATTAGCCATCTACCAAAAAAACATTTGCTACTATATATTCTCTTTAACTTTGATAGTTAAATCACGAAATCCATGATATCATCCACTATATGTAGACCTTTAATATGAATAATATATCGAAATTTATATATTCTCTAGGAAAAAAGTATATAATTTAAATCATTCTAAGCTTATAAAAAAGAAGTTGAATGAGTATATACGGGCCCACAATACTTATGTTCTATAAAAAAAATGATAATGAAATGTAACATTTTAATGGTTGCGATCATATGCAATTGTATAAAGGAACTGATAACATTTATATCACTTTTCTTATCTTTTATCGTTTAATTGATAACAAAATTAAAATTTGTTTTTAAGACGTATCATATTGGTTTAAAAATATAAAAAAAAATAATGTACATCTTTATTGTTACGCGATCTAATCATTATATAATACCTACGAGACATAACATGTATATAACAATATTTCTTTTAAATGGAACAGAGCTGTTATTATTAATTGTTATGTGTGGAACCATATAACAATATGTATGTATGTACGTATGTATGTACGTATGTATGTATGTACGTATGTACGTACGTACGTACGTATGTATGTATGTATGTATGTATGTATGTATGTATGTATGTATGTATGTATGTATGTACGTACGTACGTATGTATGTATGTATGTATGTATGTATGTATGTATGTATGTATGTATGTATGTATGTATGTATGTATGTATGTATGTATGTATGTATGTATGTATGTATGTATGCTGCTAGGCAGATTGTGATTCGGATTTTGTGTTGATAATGTTTTAAAAAAAAGATTTTCTATGTAGCTGATTCCATAGTCAACACTAATAATATCGATTACATTATAATTTACCGGATAAATCAAGATTAGAAGACAAATAATTAAATAAATAAATTAAGGTATATATTAGAGATGAACACGCACAATATTTTGTCCGACCATCGTGCAAACCATTTCCCATTGTCTCGATACAACAAACAAAAATCATTGTCCTATAATATAATATTTCAAGTTTCACAATCATTCAAAACATTATTACATTAATACACACTTATCATATGTTATAAGTCAACGGTCCACGCAATACCATGGTTTGTAATTGAGCGCCGTCACTGTATAATTAAAAAAAAAAAAAGGACCAAACATGCAAGTCATTACTATAATGCCGCCATGGACGTGCTTCCCACTTCTTTCGTCTCTGTATATATGAATCTACACTCTGCATGTTTTCTTCTCTGAGAATTCAATTCGAAAACCCTAAATCTTCGATTACAGATTTTGGCAGTTTTTTTTTTCTAGGGTTCAGATCACAGCCCTGATGTCTTCTCCGGCGATCATCTCCTTCGAGGATCACTTGACCCAGAAGCCAAATGATGTCGAACGGCAAGGATTTAGGGTTTTTCCGAGCGAAAATTTTAGGGTTTATCCCGGAGAAAATCCGAACCCTAATCACAATTTCTTGGTGAAGCAAGCGATTCTGCAGAGCGAGAAATCCGTGGGTCCCATCTTCTCCTCCCGTCGATCGTCATCGGCGAAAGACGAAAGTTTCAGATTAGTGTTACCGCCGGCGATGCCTCCGCCGCGAGACTCCGCCGTGCCTCTTCCCATCCTCCCGGAGTCGATGAGGCCCAGAAAGAAACTGACCCACCACGAATCGATGGTTTCCCTGAGAAAATCTCGATACTCCGAGAAAATCCTCTACGAGGAGGAAAATTTCAAATGCAGCCCATTTTGCGTGACCCTTCCAGGATTCGGAAAACATAAGCTGGTGAAATCATCGAAACGGGAGGATTCGATGGAGAAGAAGATGATCAGAGCTTCATCGTTCACGAACTCCACCACGATCTCGAACCGTGCTTCAATGGAGAAGTTCGAGTGCGGGTCGTGGGCTTCGACGACAGCTCTGGTAGTCGACCACGGCAGATTCTTCGATCTCCCAGTAGAGATGACCAAATCAGGAGGAGATGTGCAGAATCCAGTAACTTCCGGGTTCCTGTTCGAGAGAGAATCGACAGATCATCAGGTTCTGAGAGGCGTTCTTAAGACAAGCGGTTCTCTGTCCCGACATCCTCGGAGGTCTCCGGAGACGCCGGAGACTTCGCCGCCTCGCCGCGTCCGGTTCTCGACGTCGGTTTCGTGTCCGACTTCGCCTCGTTCGTGCATTACTCCGAGGCTTCGTAAGGCAAGGGACGACTTCAACGCGTTCTTGGCCGCAGCTCAAAACGTCTGAAGAAAACCAAGAATCTATACATACATACACATATATGTATGTGTGTGTGTATGCATGTTGTGTAAATAGATACGGAAGGACGGCGTTTGTTGTTCGTAGAGTTGAGTTTATGAAGGAATGAAATAATTTCAGGATTTGTTAGATATGATCTTGTTAACCGGCCGGTTCGGTTAAGTCTCGGTTCGTGTCTGGTTAAGTTTTACGGTTTAGCATTTGGATAAGTCACATTTAGCAGTCTTTCATATTTTTTTTCTAATTTTCATTGGTATGTTGAACGACTATGCTTGTATTTATTTTTGCATTTGTATTAAAGACCGGAACATAAAATGAATGATTTTATATTAACGGTTCATTTTATTTGGATGAGCATCCCATGTGTATAAAAAATATATACATCAACATCAACATCGTTAGTGCCAAATTTATTTGAGATCCGCCGCATGGATTATTCATTTCCACTCATTTCAGTTTTGCATTAGCTCTTTCGGAATTTGTAACAATTCCAAATCATTCCTAATTACACGTTCTCAAGTAAGCCTAGGTTTACCCCTTCCCAAATACACCGATGAATGCGACGGTTAGAAATGTGAAGAGTATAGTAATGAGGTGAAGAGAAAGGGCTAACGTAAAACCAAAATAAGTGGAAACGAAGAATTCATGCGGTCGACTCCAAATAAATTTGGGAGTAAAGCGATGTTGATGTTGATTTTGAAAAAAAAAATATTACCGTACTTAGAATGTTAGTGTTTTATATTGTATGTCCAAATATATATATATATATATATATATATATATATATATATATATATATATATATTCAAAAAATATGGTGAGAGAATATACGGGAAATTCTTTTTTAGGAGACAATAAGATTAGTATTCTAAACATCTAGTAGTCTAGTAGTCTATAAAAAAAAATTAATATTCTGAAACATGAGTGTGCATATATATGGACAATTCCAAATATATTTTTTTTCAATATGAATATATACTATTTAAAATTTCTAAAAAAAATACAAAATTTTAAACATTCGTCGAAATTTTAAAAATATATTTTTCAAAAAAGTATAGATTTTTAATTTTTATTAATCGCTGCTTTGTTTTTTAAAATATAGGAAATCGTTGCTTTGTTTAAAATATAAATATTTTGATGTTGTTTAATTTTTTTTTATTATATTGACAATTATATATATAGAAATTTGAAAATAGTTACTATATTTATATAGAAAACTATTTCATATATTTATTATGAGAGAATTTTATATAATTATGGATATTTTATTCTCTCTCTACACATATAATTCAGACAAAGTATAATTGTCTATACTTGTTAAAATCGTTAAAATACATGTATCCGGTACGACTAAACATCCGTTGTACCGAAACCGACCAAAATAATTTTAAAATCAAACCAAGTAAGGTCAAAATTCCACATTTCAATAATTCAAACTTTTATTTATTAGTCATTATACCCAACCAAAAAAAAAAAGAAGAAGAAAATAATCATATATTATATAATATCCGACACCATCCAATTCCACTACATGCAAGCAAGTCATTGGAATGATCATGACGATGTGCTTCCCACGTAAAACCTCTCTCCTCTTCCAAACCCTAATACATATATATACACACACATACATACACCTCGACCCACATCAGAAACCAAATCTAATTAACAAAAAAAAAAAATGAAACCTGTGATTGTTTCTACCCTTTTCCTCCTCCTCGGCCTCGGCCTGGCCGTGGCCGACGGCGGCGGCGGCGGATTGAAAGGAATTCCGGGGAAATACGGAGGAGGAGATGATAGCAAGCCGTCGTTGCCTTTGGACAACCTTTTATCGTTCAATTATTACAGGAAGAGTTGTCCGAATTTCGAGAAAATCGTCGAAACTAAAGTGAGGGAATGGCTCAAGAACGACTATTCCCTCGGCCCTGGCCTCCTCCGCCTCCTCTTCCACGACTGCGGTGTCACGGTATATATATACTTTGTATTATATATATATACACACTCTTTAATTAATTGGTCACAAATAGTTTTGGATCATATGTTATGGTTCTTATATTTTTCTTCAAATATAACGTTTGTCATAGAACTATATAGATACATGTATATCTATATATATGGTGATAGTGACGATAGTTGTAATGTAATATGACCCCATGCATGGGTTACAGATCCTGAATATAATTTAACTTAAACGTAGAATTTCGGGTTTCGGTTTGGTTATTTTATTTTTAGAAAAATTATAACCGTTCGGGTTTTATATTGAATTCGGTTTAAATCATTTCTAGTTGTTTTGAGTTCAGTTCTTATCAATAAACATATATACGTATTTTCAAATATTTTTTTATTATAAATCTTTGGTTATATTTATTTTGTTCGGTTTGTTTGAGTCGAGTATACGGTTCGGTTATAATATGCCAATGGGTCTATTTCGGATTTAAAAAAATTATAACGATTCGGATTCTATATTGAATTAATTTGGTTTTTGTTGACAAAAAATACTTAATTTTCAAACAATTTTTTGTTTTTTTTCGGTTATTTTTTTTATTCGACCGAATCAGTCCGGTTAAGTTTATATATTATTCGGGTCGTATCGGTTTAGATATTCAGGTATTAACCAAATTGGCACCCTAATATCGAATATTTCGATCGAATCGAATTGATAAAACCAGGGATGCGACGCGTCGATCCTTCTCGACTACGACGGAACCGAGAGGAGATCGCCGGCGAGCCTAACCCTAAAGGGCTTCCAAGTCATAGACGACATCAAGTCCGAGCTCGAGACACAATGCCCGGGAAAAGTCTCCTGCTCCGACATCCTCACCGCCGCCAGCCGCGACGCCACCGTCGTCCTCGGTGGGCCCTACTGGTCCAACGCCTACGGCCGGAGAGACTCCCTCGTCTCCTACGCCAGGGACGCCGAGGGCGTGCCGAGCGGCCGCCGTGACGTCACCGCCCTGCTCGAGATCTTCCAGTCGTACGGCCTCAACATCATCGACCTGGTCGTCCTGTCCGGGGCCCACACCATCGGAAAAGCCACGTGCGGAACGATCCAGTCGAGGCTCTACAACTTCAACGCGACCGGAGCTCCGGACCCGTCGCTGGATCCGAAATTCGGAGATTACCTGCGGCGAAAGTGTCGGTGGGCGTCGGAGTACGTCGATCTCGATGCCGTGACGCCCACGCAATTCGATAACCAGTTCTACAAGAATCTTCAGAGCCGCATGGGGGTATTGACCACCGATCAGGAGCTGGTCAAGGACGTGAGGACGGCGCCATTGGTGAAAGCTCTGGCCGAGCAGCCGTCTCAGATGTTCAGACAGCAGTTCGCTGTCTCGATGTTTAAGCTCGTTAATGTCGGAGTTATTACCGGCCAAGATCGTGCCGGAGAGATCAGGAAGGTCTGCAGCAAGTCTAACTCAAGACCCTACTGATTTTTTTTTAAAAATAAAAAAATGCAAAACTTTATGTTGATTTTCAAGAATTCGATTCTTGATTTTCCACATTCTTTATTTTCTTCTTTGTGTATCGTTTTTAAGTCCGAAATGTTTGATATATATATGTCTTCTTTAAACGGATCGGTTGTGTATTTAATTTGTAATGGAAGATATTTTTCTCTAAATGCGGGCGTTTCGGTATAACCGAACCGTATCGAACCGAAATTCGGATAATTAAATGGGTGTAACAATGGGTCATGTTATTTTAAATTTCTAGGATACATATAAATGTTTAAATTGGTCCCAACAACATATTCATATATTATCAATTAATATTATATATACTATGGTTAGAAATATAATTTAATGAAAACTAAATTATTTCATTTTTTTAATATACATTTCCATTGGATTATTTAATCATGTATTATCTATTGTCTTTTAAAATTAGTAATTTTTTAATGATTAAATTTATTAGATACCTTTACTTCAAATAAATTTTTTTAAAAAAAAGAAAATGTTATTTAAATGAACAATTACATAAGAGATTCAAATCGATCCCAACATTTCCACATACTACCCATTTGGTGAAAATTTTCCCAAAATTTTTATGTTTTGGCCAAAGTAATTTTGGACCGATATTATATATTATTATTAACAATAGCTTCTACAAGAATTGCATTCAAAATCTCCTGCCATCCAAACTAATTGATCTCCCCTCCAAAATGAGATATACAAGCGTTCCGGATATAAATCCAAATATCCGATCTTTTCGGATATCCGACCCGTGCCCTTCTAAGTGCTAATAAAACTCGAGCCCCTGATTTTCCTCGCACAGGACTCATTCATAAACTCTCTAACCTTTTCAGCTGCATCCCATTTCTGGTTCATGGCATATATATCATACATCAGACTGTAAACCCCTGATCCAACTGTCTCAGGGCTCATATTCCTCAGGACCAGCTCGATCACTCCCTCGGCCATCTCGAGCTTGTTGTGCTCTCTACACGCTGACAAGAACGAACCCCATATGACGATGTTCGGTTCGAGTTTCATAGACTGAATAACCTCGTAAGCTTCCTCTATTAACCCTGCATTTCCCAACAAGTCGACCATGCACCCGAGATGGTGAATCTTCGGCTCTAATCCGTACTCTTCCATCATTTTGAAGTACTTCCGTCCCTCGTGGACCAAACCCGAGTTTACACACGCCTTAAGAACGCCCGTGAAAGTTAGCTCGTTCGGTCTCACGCCCGACACTTGCATTTCCTCGAACAAAGCCAGCGTTTTTCGGGCGTCGCTGTGTAGGGCCGAGCCACAGATGAGAGCTGTCCAAGTCACCACGTTCTTTTCTTGCATAAAGTCAAAAAATTTGATAGCATACTTCATGAATCCGAACCTCGCATACATGTCGATTAATGCCGAGCCTGCATTCACGCTTATCTTCCTCACATGCTTCACCATAAACCCATGAACCGATCTACCTAACAACAATCCCACCGGATCCAATCGAGAACAACCCAATATGACAGACGACAACGCTTTTTGATCGGGTTTGAGCGTAGTTCTGAACATCATATCCCGGAGAATGCCCAACCCAGTAACCCATCTGCCATTGTTGACATGATCCGAGATAAACGTAGACCATGAGACAGCATTCCTGTAAGGCATCGTCTTGAACATCTCAGAGGCTCTTCTCACATTTCCACTCCTCAAGTGGCCAGTGATCATCGTATTCCAAGTAGCCGTATTTCTCTCAGACAATTCGTCGAACAGTTTGCACGCGTCCGACATTGAAACCGTAACATACCCATTAAGCAGAGACGTAGCGGCGTAGACATTCTTGGAGAATCCGAGCTTGATAGAAAGGCAATGGATGTGTCGGATTTGGGAGAGATTACGTAGAGACGCGGCCGATTGGAGGGCGTAGACCAGAGAGAAGCTCTCCAGAGGAATGGCTAGGCGGTGAATCGAGACGAAGGTTTCTAAGGACTTGTACGGACATGGCTCGTCTCTAATGGCTGCGGCATGTGAGCTGATGGCTCGAGCCTTACACCGGAACGGTTCGGTCGCCTTGGGCAAATGAGAGCCGATCGCTCTCGTTGACATTTCTGTAGCTTCAAAATCTATAAGAACTGAATCATTGACTGCTTCCATATATTAATAACACATTAAAGCGTTGACTATAAACAATCTAAATATTCAAGTTTTTTTTTATAATCTAAATAATTCGCATTTTAATAACTATTTCAATTCACAATTATATACGATTTTAAAAAATAAATCAAATTTTAAAAAATGAAAATCCAATTTGTATGAATTTCGAAAAAAAATTCGGTAAAAGACTTGGATAAAATGTTTGCATATATACGAAAATTTCTTGCAGATAAATTCATATAAGGTTGTTTATATATAAAAAAAATCATATCAAAATATTTTACACATTTATTTTGGTCATCATTCAAAATTTATTTACATATGTACAAAAAATTATTACGGATTCATATGTTTCGATGGACCAATGATTGAATTTACGGTCATACATATGAAATAAATCCCATTGAAAAGAATCCATACCTCTAAAATACCATAAATTAATTTCACTTATTTCAAGTACAGATGGACATTTCGTGATTCGAGACGAAATTTTAAGGGTTCGGTTCGAAGACCGTTTATTCAATAATCTAAAATTTGTACTAAATTAGTACCATTTATTATTCGGTTCGGTACGGTTCGATTTCGGTTTTTATTAAAAAATCTAGATTTAAAAAAAAAATGTTAGTTTTTTGGGAATTTTATAAAGTTCGTTTCGGTTTCGAAAAATTTGGTTCTATAAAAATCATGCGGTTCGGAAAAAATACCGAAATTTTGATTCGGTACGAACCGAATCGAAACGCCCACCCTAATTTCAAGGATATTTAAATCGAATATTTGATGAAATAAAGAATGATTACAATTAATCAATACAAAATCCCACACTAGCATGAAATGATCAATTGATTAAATTCATTAAATTTTCAATTTAATCGTCCAGAGATCATTGATCCATCACTTGTACAAAATTCAATCTTCAAAAATAGCATAAAAAATATCTCTTTTTTCCCTCTATTTTCTCAATCTTATTATGGCTTTATGGATAGATAGTTTCCCATCAGGGTCAGAACTATCGATTAGATAAAAAGGGCACAATTGGAAACAAAAATAAAGAAAGGGGGTGAATTTATAAATACAAAATATAGAGGGAAGCTTGGTTCTTAAGAACCCAGAAACACCGTACACGTTAACTTGACGAATTCGCGCTCGGCGTTCTGATCCGTGTTTGTCTCTCTCGCGGAAGAACCCTAATTTTGTATCACTAGCTGTCAATTGCATCATCGAAGCTGCAGGTAAGTGTTTTTCCCGCTTTCTTTACACCATAAATTAACATTTTCGCATTTTGTTTGGGTTTTCTGGTTCTGGATGATTGATCGGATCTCGGAATTTCTGCTCCATTTCAGTATCTCTCGGCCTATTTGGTTAAGATTGTATTATTTTTTGAATTTGGGAGACTTGAAATGTTGCGCGCTGGATGATCTGATTGTCTTTTGTCGATGTCTAAAGATGATTGTCGATTTGCGTCGTGAGAGTCGGGGAATTAGGATTTTTCCAATATCAGTTCTTTAATTAGTCCCTTATAGATACGGATTTGGTTGTGTATCTAAGAAAGACAAATTGATCAATCGATAAAATCTAAGTTAATGTAGAAGAAACTCATAGTTCTTGAGAAGAATTAAGATTGAAATGTGAGAGAAAGCATTTACAATTGGCTTTGTTCAATGGCAGAGGGATGTACAACAATGTCGGACCTCAGCCCGGGATGCCGATACCTTCGGGAAACCCTAAGCCGAACCCATTTGGCAATGCGTTTTATGGACCTGGCTCGGGGCTTATCCGAAGTGGCTTAGGGGCATACGGGGAGAAAATTCTCGGCTCTAGCTCCGAGTATGTCCAGAGCAACGTAAGTGATTCGGGTTTCTCTCCAGTTATCTTGTCACATTATGCTTGTAATGGCTGGTTTCCGTTCGAAGGTTAACCGGTTTTGGAATCGGCAGATAAGCGGATTGTTATCTGATCGGCAATACTACTTTCAAGTGAACGATCAGTACGTGAGGAACAAACTGAAGTTGGTTCTGTTTCCATTCCTGCACAGGGTAAGTAAGTTAAGTATCCTTTTTCTCATGTTAAATCCTCTTTGGGTCCTTCAAATACCAGCTCGGTAATTAGCGTGCGGGGTTTTTGGTTTCATCCTCAGGGGCATTGGACTCGAATATCAGAACCAGTCGGGGGTCGGCTCTCATACAAGCCACCGATATACGATATAAACGCTCCCGACTTATACATCCCCTTAATGGCATTCGGCACCTATGTTGTTCTTGCCGGCCTGTCATTGGGACTCAACGGAAAGTAAGTTCCTTTTTTTCCATTTGTTCGTGTTAGAATTGTCGGTTCACTCCATGCCCAATTCAATAGAACCTCTGTCCTGTCCTGTTCCATGTTTTTTAACAGATTTTCTCCTGAAGCTCTGAACTGGGTGTTTGCCAAAGGACTGGTCGGGTGGATGTTACAAGCAATGATGATGAAAGTGATGTTGTTGTTGTTGGGTAGTGGAGAAGCGCCCATTCTGGACATAGTGGCGTATGCCGGATATACATACACAGGGCTGTGTATAGCCGTTGCAGGGAGGATAATATGGGGATACTCTTACTATGGGTTGCTGCCATGGACGTGCTTATGTTCTGGGATTTTCTTGGTGAAGACGATGAAGAGAGTGCTGTTTGCTGAGGTCAGGAGCTATGACTCGAGCAGGCACCATTACCTCCTCCTCGTTCTGGCTTTGGCTCAGTTCCCTCTCTTGATCTGGCTTGGTAACATTAGTGTTAATTGGCTCTTTTGATTTTGATTTTTTGCCTTAATACTTTTTGTTATGAGAGTATTTCTCGGGGGTTTTTTTTTGTCACTGGTGGCTAGGGGTGGCTTGTTCGGGTTTCGGTTCGGTTATTAAAAAAATTATAATCATTGGGTTTTTATGTTGAATTCAATTCGGTTTGGTTGTGTTCTATTTGGGTTTAGGTTCAGTTCGGATTTGATTTTTATTGATAAAATTTTTTGGATTTTCGGTTAATTTTTATTCAGTTCAGTTATGTTTATATGTTATTCAATTTAGATCGGTTCGGTTATTATTGACCAAACAAGCCACCTCTAAATGTGGACATATCTCCGTTATTAGTTCGGTTTAATTCGGTTTTATTTGGGTTCAGCGTTTTCGATGTTGGAAAATTGGAGTTTAAAAAGATCGGATTGGTTCGGTGAAATGCTTATTTTTTTGTTTGGTTCATATTTGGTTTTTTGTTTTTAAAAATATTATAACCATTGGGTTTTTATAACAGATTCATTTGCCTTTTTTTTTTTTTCAATTATTAGTACATTGAGTAAATGATTTATTACAAATACTCAATATTCATACGAAACTTGTTAGAATATTAGTTTTAGTTTGTATGCACATGACAACTTGCCCTTAATAAAACGTAATGCAAGATATCATGGATTTGGTGTCCATTTATATACAATTTGGTAATAATAATAATAATAATAATAATAATAATAATAATAATCAACACTAGTGCAATAATTAAAAAAAATATTTATTTCATTTTAAATAGTGATGGAACATCGGAATTTGAGATGATTCTATTTCTACCTTAGCCCTTATGGCATTCTCTAATGACTTTGAAGATTCAAAGGTCAAGCTTTGAATATATATTATCCATCCTTAAAACCCAGATTTTATTTCATTTCCAAAAAGTAATATGTAAGATCACACACGACAAATATAGACTCCTTTATATATACACACACACATATATATATATGTATATATGTATACGTTTGAAATAAGCTTAAAGGTTTAGGTTCTCCACTTGATTAAGCTTAAAGATTTGATTTTGGAGCTTGAAATGGAAAACGAAATGATAGGATGTCACGTTTGCCTTACATTCCAAGCAACATTTAATTATTATTATTATTATTTTTTTAAAAAGAAAACTTCATATTAAAACAAATAATTTGGTTAATCTTCAACTAGACGACTGATTTCTTGGGCTTAAAAAAAATAAAAAAAAAAGGAAAAATTAAGAGACTTTTGTTGAAGCAGTAGTTGCAGAAACATGGTAGCTCCGCTGACTCTGTCAATCAAATCATCTCTCCCGTTTACTTTGCGTTCAGGTCACCTTTTCTCGGGAAACAAACAGAAAACTCGACGAGAAAATTCTAAAACAGAGACACCCGTTTCCCCGAGCTCGATACTTTCCCTCTGGTTTCACCACCACCCTCCTCCTCTTTCCCCTCATTTTCCCCAGAAACAAACAGAAACTCGACGAGAAAATTCTACAACAGACACACCCGTTTCCCCAAACTCGATACTTTCTCTCTGGTTTCGCCGCTTTCCTTCTCTT
>NW_010968045.1:552699-559728 GCF_000463585.1 Tarenaya hassleriana | reverse complement strand
CTTTCCCTTCACTTTCCCGGGAAACAAACAGAAAAAACCCCAGATATAAAACTGAAATCGGAGTGTAACCCATTGCCCTGACTCCGTTTTCGTGTCGGAAACAATGGCTCCGACCAAGAAAGGAGCCACCTTTCCTCTGTTCCTGGCGTTGACCGCCATGATAATCAACGGAGCTTTCTCGAGATTCGTCGTGGAGAAGAGCAGCGTCGCCGTGCTGAATCCGTTGGCGATAGGGCGAAGCCCGCCCCCGCCATAGCTAACTTCGGCGTCCCAAACTACGGCGGTTTCGTGATCGGCTCCGTCGTCTACGCCGGCGAGGGATCGTACGGATGCGCCTCTTTCGATAAGGCCTTCAAGCCGAAGTTTCCTCGCCCCACTATCTTGCTTATCGACCGTGGAGGTACTGTTCCATTCCCCATTTCTTGCTCGCAATATGCATTGAGACTTGAGATTCGAATCCGAATCTGAGATTTTCTAGTTCTGGTAGTTTACTGTATCAGATTGTCTGAATATATACACATATATATGTATATATATATATATATGTCAAGTCTGGAATCAAATGCTGTAATATACAGACATGGCTTTGTCAAAATATGGTTAGAGTCGCACGATTTTCTGGTTAAAAGAGGGAGATTTGAATCCCTTATGTTGATGATGAAGCTGTTGGGTTGGATAATTCATGTAGCCAGAGACTGCAACATGTCGGAAAATGTCAGAGAAACTATCTAGAAACCTTGGTTGTTCTCTGTCTCTTTGTTCTTGATTTGGTTTCTGGTGTTTCTTCTTATGAATGAGTGAGAGATCAAAGCCAGTTTCATTAAGAACCTGTCTTTTTTCTCTAATGCAACCGAAGAACAAGATGGATTATAGATAAATCTCGAGCTTTCTGCTTCATCTTTGATAAAAGTTGGGGCTGCAACAAGAACTCGACTCGAACTTTTCCCCCTTTCAGATTGCTACTTCGCCTTGAAGGTTTGGAACGGGCAAAAATCCGGGGCAGCAGCCGTTCTTGTGGCTGATAACATTGACGAGCCGCTGATAACGATGGATTCTCCCGAGGAGTCCAAAGAAGCAGACGAGTTCATCGAGAAAATCAGCATTCCGTCGGCTTTAGTCCAGCGTTCGTTCGGCGATAGCCTGAAGGAATCCCTTAAGAAAGGCGAAGAAGTCGTCCTCAAGATAGATTGGAGCGAATCGTTACCTCATCCAGACGAGAGAGTCGAGTATGAGCTCTGGACCAATACCAACGACGAATGCGGCCCACGCTGCGATGAACAGATGAATTTCGTCAAGAACTTCAAAGGGCACGCTCAGATTCTCGAGAAACTCGGATACACGTTATTCACACCGCATTACATCACGTGGTTTTGCCCCGAGGCCTTTATTCTCAGTAGCCAGTGTAAGTCTCAGTGTATAAACCGAGGGAGGTATTGTGCTCCTGATCCTGAACAAGACTTTGGCAATGGATACGACGGGAAAGATATCGTGTACGAGAATCTGAGACAGTTGTGCGTTCATAGAGTTGCCAAAGAGAGTAACCGCTCGTGGGTATGGTGGGATTTCGTTACGGATTTTCACATCAGATGTTCGATGAAGGAGAAGAAATACAGCAAAGAATGCGCAGAGACTGTCGTTGAATCTCTCGGTAACGTTCCTCAAGAGCTATCTCGGCGTTTTCTCTTGTTAGAGTTCTTTGCTATCTTTTGCAATCTTTTCGGGATTTCTCAGGTTTGCCGCTTGGCAAGATCAAGAAATGCATGGGCGATCCCGATGCCGATGTTGAGAATGAAGTTCTGAAAACCGAGCAGCAGCTTCAGGTGGGCCGAGGAGAACGTGGCGATGTCACCATCTTGCCGACCTTGGTAATCAACGATGCTCAATATCGTGGTACGTTCTCTCTTCTCGTTGTGAAATCTGTTCATTCCGGTATATGATCTTTTACTGAACCGTTCAATTCAAGATTCTCAGGTAAACTTGACAGAACAGCTGTTCTAAAGGCTATATGTTCGGGATTCAAGGAAAGAACCGAACCCTCCATATGTTTAAGCGGAGGTAAAGCCGCTTCTCTCTGTTACAGAATTCTCTATCCTTTTGTAAGATGATTGCATTTCAGAACAATTCCTGTCTGAATCAGACATCGAGACGAATGAATGCCTCGAAAGTAACGGAGGGTGTTGGTACGATAAGGGAGCTAACATAACAGCTTGTAAGGTACTTTTGATCAGAACATCGAAAACCATATCCGTTTTCCGTATTCCGATCTTCGTTTTATACCGTTGATCGACTGACGATGAAGTTTTACGATCTTGAATTCTCTTAGGACACATTCAGGGGAAGAGTTTGCGAATGCCCTGTCGTGAACGGTGTGCAATACAAAGGAGATGGCTATTCAACGTGCGAGCGTACGTTCTTTGCGCAAATGCTCATTTTCACGTCGCGTTTTTTTCTGGTCTTTGAAGTATCTATACCTTTTTCTCAGCTTACGGGCCGTCGAGATGTTCGATGAACAACGGAGGCTGCTGGTCTGAAACCCGAAAGGGCGTAACTTTCTCTGCTTGTTCAGTTAAGTGGCAATGCTGCCTTCATCCTTTCATCGAGCGTTTGCTCTTTTCGGGTCTTTCAGAAACGCCGCAAAGTTTGAAACTTTTCGCTTTCTTAACGGGTTTCCCCCTTTGTTTAATGCAGAACTCCGATGTATCGGGATGCCGTTGCCCGCCCGGGTTCCACGGAGACGGTCTGAGATGTGAAGGTGAAAACTTTCTCAAGAAACATACATCTCCCTTTCTGAATCCACTCTCCTTATACCGATTCATTCGGTTTACGTTCTTCTCCGACTGATCAATCGATATCTGCTATTAGATACCGATGAATGTAAGGAAAGATCGGCGTGCCAATGTGAAGGCTGCAAGTGTAAGAACACATGGGGGGGATATGAATGCAAGTGCTCAGGCAATCGTCTCTACATGAAAGAGCAAGACACTTGTATCGGTAATGCCACGAGAAAACAAAAACCCGTCTTTCTCGGACAGTTTTTGCCACACGATCTTGTCGTTAATCCCGTGTCTGGATCGTGTTTTTCCCCAGAGAGAAGCGGATCAAGGACCGCCCGGTTCTTCGCATTCGTTGTCCTGGCAGCCATCGGAGGGATCTGCGTAGCCGGTTACATGTTCTACAAGTACAGGCTCAGGGTACGGCTCCATGTCTATCGTTTCCGAAACCCCTCATCTATCTTTCCGTGATTCGGTGTTTCTGATCTTTTGAACGTCCTCGTGCTCGTTTTCAGTCATACATGGATTCAGAGATCGTGGCGATCATGTCTCAGTACATGCCTCTCGAGAGCCAGAACACGGCCGATTCTTTGACCGAGGCCCAGCCCTCGAGACAACACCCTGCAGTCTAAGTTACGGAAGATGGGGGACACGGCTGAGTACCGATATATATATATATATATACACACACTTCTCCGAGTTTCACTGCTGAGAATGGGTTATGAGCTGCAGGGAAAAACGATTTTTTTTTTTTTTTTTTTTTTTTACAGAAGAAGAACTGGTGGATGGTTTTCATTTGGACAACTCTTTCATGCTTGTAGATAGAGATATATATGTTCAAGATTAGTTCTTAGATTTGAAGGGGATTAATGTAGTATGAACAATAAAACTCTTGGTTCTTGGTAATGGCGAAAGGATCTTGGTCTGAAAAAAAAAAGAAGGAAGAAGAAGTGTTTACACTGCTCTACTGCAGGGGTGTTTCTGTATATTTCTAAAGTGTTGGGGCGATAATAAAATAATTTAGACCTTTGGGGTTGTATTAAAAATTGGGGTAAATATGTAGGTCGGAAAAAATATATAGATGCTTTCGTTGAGAGTCGAACTCAAGACCTCCCGCTTACTAAACGGGTGCTCTAACCAACTGAGCTACGAAAGCTCTTGCTACTGACGTCATGAAAATATCTCTCTCTCGATGAGCACTTGGCTAAATCGAAACCAGTGAATCACCGAGAAGACAGAGAGAAATGGAGAACGTTTTGTCGCCGGCGGCCGAATTAGCTGCGAGAGTATCGTCCCTGTTCGTATATCCGATCAAATCGTGCCGGGGAATCTCCCTGTCTCAGGCACCTCTGACTCCTACCGGTATAATTGGACATTGCCCACTTCTTTGTTTGAGAAAATTTCTCAACTTTTATCCTTTTTTTTTCTGGGGTTGATTCCGAGTTTCTCTTATTTGTATGATCTTTGAGCCGTATTTTCTTCTGGGTTCTGGTGGTTTTGCCATTTCTTAGTGTTTATGGACACTGACCACGCTTCATGAAAAGTCTGTATTAGCTTCTGTTGAGGTGCTGTGATTAATGGTTCCTCAATTTTTTCCATGGCCCATTTGATTATGTGTGAATTTTTCAATTATTTTTAGCAGTTTCACGAGCAAGTGTGGAAGTTCTTGCCAGTAGATTGATTTGGTGCTGTTCCTTTGTAAAAAGATCGATCTTTTGGGTCTGGCTGAGCAGGATTTCGATGGGATCGGAACTGGTTGATTGTGAATTCAAAAGGAAGGGGATTGACTCAGAGAGTTGAGCCAAAGCTTGCATTGATCGAGATAGAGTTTCCAGAAGAGGCTTTTGCTGAGAACTGGGTGCCCAAGAAGAGTCTCAACATGGGTATGGATATGATACTGTGATTGTTGTTAAAACGCTTTGCAATCTATTTGGATGGTAATCTTTTTTCCAATGATTTTCATTCATCTTTTAGCTTGGATTTGACAGTGGTTAGAGCTCCCGGTATGGACTCCCTTAATATTTCATTGGCTACACCCAAGGATATTGCTCGTGGTGTCTCGGTGTGGGAGTGGTCGGGCTCTGCCTTGGATGAAGGGGAGCAAGCCTCCCAGTGGTTTACAAATTTCCTCGGGAAACCTTGTCGGCTTGTTCGTTTCGATTCAGGTTCAGTATATTTCTCCAGTAGCGACCGCCATTGTTGACCTGCGGAGGAGGGCTCCTTTTAAAAATCTTGTTGCGTCAACACTTAAAAGCTCAATTCCATTATTACGATTTCGTGTTTGCAGCCTCTGAAACTAGGCCGGTGGATCCTAATTACGCTCCGGGCCACTTTGCATTGTTTTCAGACATGTATCCGTTCTTGCTTTTGTCACAGGTCAGTCGATGAAGGAAAAGAGAGAGTAATCTTATCGATTTTCTCCTTCTTTCTTGGTTCTTCTCTGATTGAACCTTTGCCTGCGATTTTTTTTCGGGTGGCATGGCATTGCTCTTTGCAGGGTTCTCTTGATGCCCTAAATAAGCTTCTTAAGGAGCCTGTACCGGTCAACCGGTTCAGACCCAAGTATGAACATATCTGGTCTTGCATAAGATCAAATCATTTCAGTCCCTGATTCAGATTCTTGTTTGCTTTTGTAATCTTATTATCTAAGATCATTCTCTTTTTTCACATTGGCAATGCAAACAGCATCTTCGTTGATGGTTGTGAACCGTTTGCCGAAGATTTATGGACAGAGATTCGGATAAACGACTGTACTTTTCACGGCGTGAAGCTGTGTTCTCGCTGCAAGGTAGGAGGTTTTGTCAAAATTCTCTGTACTTTTTGTTCGTGAATTGACTCGTTTCTTCTTCGTCATATGGTTTTTTATACCGACTTCTTTTTTACGCAAATCGCTTAGGTACCCACGATTGATCAAGAAACGGGTATCGGAGGGACGGAACCGCTCGTGACACTGAGGAGTTTCAGGTCGGACAAAGTGTTACAGCCAAATCGGAAACCGCAAGGAAAGGTAAGAGATTGGTGTGGATAGATAGACTCTGAGTCAGTCAGCGGGTTTTGGCTTCACGGGCGAATGATATAACGATATACGGAAACGGTGAAATGCAGATATATTTCGGACAGAACATGGTCTGGAAGGATGACGAGACAAGAATTGGAAGGGGAAAGGCCATTGAAGTTGGCGATCATGTCTTTGTCTTAGGAAGGGTGACCTCTTCGGTAGAAGCGGCGACTTGAATAGGAAATGCTTTGGCATTGGATATTGATTCTTGTCTTATTGAAATTTCACATTAGTGGATAAATACTCAACGACTACTAGGGTGACTTATTTGGGTTTCGGTTCGATTATTTCAGTTTTTAGAAAAACTATAACCATTCGATTTTTATTTTGAATTCGGTTCGACTCGGTTATATTCGGTTTAAATTCGGTTCGGTTATGATACAAAATATTCATTTTTTTAAGAAATTTATGGTTTTTCGATTTTTTTATTCGGTTATATTTGGATTCGGCTTTTACCATTCCCTTTTATATCTAATTCGGTTTGGTTAACGTGTTATTTTGGTTTGGTTTGGTTTGGATGGATTCCGTTATTGGTTATTAACCCAAGTTCTCAAAACCTAATAAAAATCTAAAACTCGGAGGGTGACCAAAGTCTAACAAAATGGGCCCAATGGGCTTTGATAATGGGTTTTAAAAAGCCATAAAAGCCCAACAAGTAATAGCCTGGAATAGATTAATGGGCTTCATTCGGGAGTTTTTTTTTGGATTTTCTTCCAAGAACTTAGTCCAATACATGTTTTTTTAAATATATATATATATATATATATATATTGACAAAGAACAATAATAAGTCAAAAAAGAAATGCATGAAGAAAAAAAGAGAGAGACTAACTCCAATGCAACAGTCAAAATATGGCCGAGGTGAATGAAAGTCTACGAGAAGCTATTACACAAATATATATATATATATATGTATATATAGAGAGAGAGAGGGGGAGAGAGAGAGAGAGAAGGGGTTTGCTTGAAGGAGAACCCAATTACCAAAACCGAGACTTTATCTTTTTGCCATAAAAAGAGGTTGCTTGAAGGTGAATTTTACTTTCTACATTTGATCTCTTCACTTTTTACCCTTTTCTAAATTTAGTAACAAGGGAACTTTCATCTCATGTGGGTAATTAAGTTTAAATTCTAACCCTTTTTTTTCTATTTAATGTTTCATATATATATATATATATATATATATATATCTATCTGGTGCGC
>NW_010968045.1:534667-550316 GCF_000463585.1 Tarenaya hassleriana | reverse complement strand
TATATATATATATATATATATATATATATATATATATATCCACAAAATAACTCCAAAACAAAATTATCAACTTTTTATACCGAGGTTGTATATATATGAATATATATTATGTTGGTTGCATGAGCCATATATATATATATTTATATATTTAGAGTAAATCGTATATAATTATCCAAATTTTTACAAAAATCTCAAATAAATATCTAAATTGTAAAATTTTTATATAAATATCTGAACTTTTTTAAAATTCTATAGGGATACCTATACTTTTGAAAATATTCCAAATAAACCCAAAATACATTAACGATATTGTTTTTATTTGAAAAATCTATAAACTTTAGATTTATTTAAAATTGTTTAAAAATCTATATATTTATATATGATTTCTAAAAAGTTCAAGTATTTATATAAAGTTCGATTCAAATATTTATCTAAAATTTTTGTAAAAATTTAGATATCTATATATTATTTATTTATTTATTTATTTATTATTATTATTATTATTATTATTATTATTATTATTATGTGGGGTAAATAAATTTCATTGGCAGCAGCTAGTTGGAGGAAATAGAGAGGTGATTGACAAAAACAAGACACTGTTTGGGTTTCAGATTTCCCATAACAAAACCGAACAAAAGCCAAGTGAGTTGCATAAAGAGAATATTATTACTCATTGAAAATAGAAAGGAAGACTTGTCAGCCTCAGATGATTTTCTCTTTCACCTTTTATTTCTTCAATTATTATTATTATTATTATTTTTTATATTTCTTTTCAAATATACTATAATATATATTCATCAAACAACAAACACACATATATATATATATATATATATGAATGTATATATTTCCACGCCAAACAGTGTCTTAAATGGGAAACCCTGATTGGACATTTGATCCGACACTACTTTGAACTCCACACAACTGTTTGATGAGTATATATATATATATATATGCTTTTTGAGTTCTATATCTCATGTCTTAAACCCTAATCCAAACCCCAAGTACCCTTTTGGTTTCTTCCCCCATCCCAATATCATTTTTTTTTCTAAAGTTATTTTAAAACTTGGATTTGATTATCATATTAACAACTGATGGTACCGATTTTGTTATATATATATGGTTGTTGGAATATTTAGATTTTATTATAAAGATCGTTTGATAATCCTTTTGACTTTTTTCGAGAGTTGCAGATTTTTGAGAAGAAGTGAGCAAGATCCATACAAAAACATTGATCAAATAGATTTTTTTTTTGGTAAATTAATCAAATAGATTTGGTAAATGAAATGAAAAAAAGTTACACCAACAACACACATACATATATATATATAGTATATATATATGTATATACTATATATATATGGATCATAGATTCAATAGCAATGGAAGATCCTAAAATAAGTAAAGATCGGCATTCTTAATGAATCAAATTATTAAAGACTTGTTTTTAGTAACATGATGTCTTGAACCGAGGTTCACACTAGTTTCGGGAACGAAAACAAATCATGTGATTAGAATATGCACTTTTCTCTCCAACTCGAAGCTCGAAGTCGGGATGAAATAGACGTTTTACATCTTTATTTCACCCCCGGTTGATAGTTCAACCGGTGAAATACGGACGTAAAACGTTTATCAGAAAAATATTTAAACTAACCATTTCTAAAAGATAATTTTTGTATGTATGTTGTCTTTGCTATAATTGTGTGTTTGAATTTCTTTTCATAATCTTGTTGTAATTCTCAATATGATCATATTCAAATATTCTATTATTATCATCTATTATTTTTTGTTTGATATTCTATATAAATATGATCATATTCAATCATAATGTTGAAGGATGTGACTCTTTTTCCATAAAAATAACCACGGTCTTGGTAATTAAAATGCATATGACCTCTTAGATTGTCATTATTTATTTTATTAGTTTTTCCATATAATTTTTTGTTTGTTAACCATTATGGTTCCCGTAACTTCGTCCCAACTACATCCATCCTAAATCCGGGAGCAGTCTTTAAAATATATACGATCGGGGCTTAGAGAGCAACATCCTCTCAACATATAAATACTCCCTCTCTCCCCCATTGATCAGCTGCTTTCGAACTTGCGATCAGGGTCTAAAGAGCAACACCTTTTCGCCACTCAGCCATCCAGTTATGGGTTTTTCATATAAATTATTTATTAATTAATTTTTCATTTCACTAATTATTTATTTATGTAATCGATCCCATTGAAAGGAAATGGAAAAGGAAAAGCTGCATAATCAGAAGCTTGACGAATATATATATCTGTCACATTGTTGTACGTAAAATTATCATGATGATGATTCAGCTGTTTTTTGACTAATCACTGCGTATAGATCATAAACTTTCTCTATCGCATGGATTATAATTTGACTTATGGTAATCATTTTAGTTTATTTGATAAACCCAATACTATATATATATATATATGTGTATATATATAATAACGTGTATATATAATTGTTGGTTTAAGTCATCAAGTGTATAATTCTTACTATTCTATAACATTCCATCGTTTTTGGACGGATCTATTCCGCCGATGATGTTACGTGTTATTCGTTACATGCATGGCATACATACATACATACATGCAATGTCATGAGATTTGGTCAACCTCATTCATAGGACCACTTAGCACTATTCATGAACAATCAAGGCGCAGTGTGATCATAATAATACGTGTTGCAAGAATCCATGAAACCTCTGCATCTATAATTAGCCTGTATATATATATGTGTATATATAGGAGTTAAGATGATGTGTATGTATATATATGCGTGTGGGTGTATGTATATACATGTATGAAGAAGATCAGGGTGCAAAATTTGGGAGCAGACTGGAACGTGTCCATCCTTCCTCGGCATTGATAAGAAAACTCTGAAGTGTAAGAACCATCACATCCACTGCCACTTTCTCACAAGAATCCAAACCAGACCACGTTTCCAAATATATAAAAATACACAAAAAAAGAGAAATCATACATATATATATATATATACATATATATGTGTGTATATATACACAAACAAATTATGATATATGTGCGTGTGTGTATATATATATAATAAAAAAATATCTCAAAATTGTAGTACAATCTCCTTATCTACATTCAATCAAGAACCCTATAAGCATTTTCTTTTTTAATGGTGAAATCCGTCTCACACCAGTTTGGATCGAATATCGTCTGGCCATGCATAAAATAACCGACAAATCATGCAGAACAGATAAACCAATCGAATTTGAACGGTTTAAGAAAAAAATTCAGACCTTAAAATAAACATATTTATTATATGCAAACAAAACAAGATTCTACTAGTATTGAACAAGATCATATCATATATTACTAGCAAGATTTATATATATATATATATATATATATATATTTGCAGCCTATATATATTGTTATATCTTTTATATATGCATAGTCAATTTGCCTGTATTCTTAATGCATTTCTGATGATTATATAATATATATATATATACTTATATTTTTAAAATAAAGAACAGCTAAATTTTACCTTTTTGTCCAAACAAGAAGTGGATGCAGCTTATATAAAGCAAGTTTTCTCACTTGAAATCCAAAGAACAAATCAAAAGGCGCAGACCATTTGCAAAGAAAAAGGAAAGGAACAGACAACCACTTTGTCTCCCTCTTTGTTCCTGTTTTTTTTTTTTTTTTTTACTTCCAAAAGCCAATGTCTTTCTACTTCTCTTTGAAAGGAAACAAAACCCTTTCCCAGATCTGATCCTCTTGCCCCTTTCCAATAATGGTTTTGCATATCTTTCATCAAACAATCACTCCAAAACCCTAAAACCCTTTTCCATTTTCCTCTCAAGAACGATATCATTGCAGAAAACCCAACACAATCTTTCAGAATCAAGGCGAAAGTAGGAACACCCAACACAAGAAACCCTACAAGAAACCCTAAAAACAATCGAAAGTTCCCATCTTTTTTGTTTTTTATGCCAGGCCCTCCAAAATTCCCATCTTCTCGCCCTATCTTTCACGTTCAAGCAAAGAGTAAGCAAGCCCATCAAATCATTGTCGAGCGAAACCAAGTTCTAACCCCCTTTCCTGTTAGCTTCTGCCTTTGGAAGGAAGAAAGGGACAAACTTTTTCACAAGAAACCCTAAAACCATTTGAAAGTTCCCAGCTTTTTCACCGAATCTTTCGTACCCAAGAGAAAAACAAGGAAACCCTAGTAATCTTTATACATGGATGTGTTCAGCAACCCATCACTGGCATTGCCTTTCTCTTACACCTTCACGAGCAGCAGCAGCAGCACGACAACGAGCAGTGACTCGTCTTCTGGTCCGTGGATGGACAGTCGGATATGGAGCAAACTCCCACCGCAGCTGCTCGAACGCGTCATCGCGTTTCTCCCGCCGCCGGCGTTTTTCCGATCGCGTTGCGTTTGCAAGAGATGGTACGGCCTCCTCTTCTCAAACTCCTTCCTCGAGATCTACCTGCAAGTGTTGCTATCTTCCTCTCGCCGCTGCAACTGGTTCCTCTTCTTCAAGCGCAAAACCCTAAAGAGCTACATCTACAAGACGGGCAACAGCAGAGGAAATCAAGTTGATGATCCAAGAAACGGGAATTCAGCTGAAGGCTATCTCTTTGATCCTTACGAGCTCCAATGGTACCGCCTCTCGTTTCCGTACATTCCGACAGGGTTTTACCCTTTTGGTTCATCCGGAGGGTTAGTGTGTTGGGTCTCGGAAGAAGCCGGTCTGAAAACACTTCTCTTAAGCAACCCTCTTGTCGGATCAGTGAGCCAACTGCCGCCAACTTCACGGCCGAGGCTCTTCCCCTCGATCGGTCTCTCCATTAGTCCAACCTCTATAGATGTTTCAGTCGCCGGAGACGATCTCATATCTCCGTACGCCGTCAAGAACCTCTCGTCGGAGAGTTTCCACGTGGACGCAGGCGGGTTTTTCTCGATTTGGGCGATTACTTCTTCTCTTCCTCGTCTTTGCAGCTTGGAATCGGGCAAAATGGTTTACGTGCAAGGCAAGTTTTACTGCATGAACTACGGCCCTTACAGTGTTTTGTCGTATGATGTTGCCGGAAACCGGTGGTTCAAGATTCAGGCGCCGATGAGGAGATTTATCCGGTCACCGAGCTTGATGGAGAGCAAAGGTAGGCTTATTCTTGTCGCAGCAGTGGAGAAGAGCAAACTGAACGTACCCAAAAGCTTGAGGCTATGGAGTCTGCAACGAGACGATGCCACGTGGATAGAGATAGAGCGCATGCCTCAGCAGCTTTACGTACAGTTTGCGGCGGAGGAAGCCGGAAAAGGGTTTGAATGTGTCGGAAACGGAGAGTTCATGATGATTGTGCTGAGAGGGACTTCGTCCCAGTTGATGTTCGACATGGCGAGGAAGGGGTGGCAGTGGATCCTGCCGTGTCCGTACGGCGGCAGCGGCGGCGGAGGAGAGGTGTTGCAGGGTTTTGCTTATGAACCGGCGATCGCTACGCCGGTGGCTAGTCTTCTTGATCAGTTGGCTCTCCCCTTCTAAGTCGTTCGTTTGTTAGTTTTAGATTAGAACTGCGTGTCGTTTTTGTATGTAGTAGCCGACAAGATTTCTTGTAGCTGTTGTCTTTTCTTTTTAATGTGTTAACTTTGCTATTGTCTTTCATGTAAGTTTACAAATCTGTGTAATGAAGGTTTAGTACTTAGACTTCTACTTTTAGTATTTTTAGTAAAATTAAAAATAAAAAACTGCAGAAGTTGAAGAATTTGATGATTAGATTTATCAAAGGAACAAACTTTTTTTAGTTTCCTTTATTACAATACACATTGTCATAAATCTCACAATTGCATGAACTTTTATCCAACACTACAAGCTTCAGACACACAATAATAATAATAATTAATAATCAGAAGCCATTTATTTGGTCAATTTAATATTTTATCCAGAAGAAACATATTAATGATCAGAAGGAAAAAAAAGGAAAGTTTCTTCAAACAAGAACATAAAGTTTCCTAATGCCAATGAACTCACAATGTTTTTTTTCTCTACTTCTCTCTTGTTATATCTGTGACAATGGAAACTAAACCTAGATTTAAGGATACAACACAGAGAATTTAAGAAAAAAGGGGGGAATTTGACAAGAGCAGACCTCTCTGGCTTCAGAGAAATCTGAAAGAATGGGACTTTGAAGAGAGAGACCCTGACAAAATGTCCCTTCTTCAATGCTTTTAAGATGGTTCTGAGAGGTTCCTTTTCCTTTAGAGCCGAGAGTGACTAAAACGCCATCCGACCAGCGAGCCTGCCCTCTGAGATCCGTTTGTCAATGGCCGCATCGATCGAGTTCATCTGAAAACAAGGGATAATCACGTGATTTATCGAGGGGGAAAAGCTCGAAGCTTTTGTCAAAAAGATGGGGTTGCTGTAAGACCATGGTCATCTGCAAATTGAGAATACACAGAGGAGCTGACCTGGGTTTTGAAACAAAATCCATGGAGTATGATCTTGTTGAACCAATCACCAGATTTTTTTTTATGATACAACAGAAGTAAGAAATATAATCGAAATGGGCATATGCATACGGTTTTTTTTTCCTTCACTGTTTATGGCTCTAAATGCAAACTTTCCCGACATCTTAATGTACTTGTACATGCCCACATCTCGGGATCGCATTAAAAAGCAATCCCGAGACATCAAATTTAACACAAATGCAGCATGCTCATGGACAATGGCATTAGCAGCAAAGGAAGAAATGCTTCTCGTTCTTGCCTACGTCTTATTAATCTACTGAAAGGAAGAAAATAACTCGGAATTTGTGGAGGTACCTCTTAGCAGGTAACAATTCACAGAACTTAAACAATAGGAGTCTGAAAATAGAAAGCATGAATAGAGCCTACCGAGTTCGTTAGACGTGTAAAGCAACTTTCCATAACTTTTAAAGGGGCAGATGTAACTTACCTGGCTGGTTTCATCATGCACCTGGTATTTCAGTAAGGACATTCTTCTTTCCTCCTACAAATATGAAGATTTCAAGTCAGAATAACACATAGATTACCCTGTGTGTCCAATAATATAACACTGTCTCTACATGCATAGGAAACTGACCATAGACATCGCTTCATCATCCCATACAAGATAGACCTCATTAGTCTGAGAGCCAGGAGGTTTGTTTGCGATTACAGGAGGTGGTCCAATTGAGGGGCCACTGGTGTTTGGACCGGAGGCATATGAATGCGAATTCGGTACCGGTATACCTGCAACACAGAGAACATAAATAGAAGTTATATTTTGACTCCACTCAGTAACTCTGATATATGGAGATAACATTATTCAACAATTCCTATATCTTATAATTGAGAAAAGGTGGTCAATCAGATCAAACCTGGAGTAGTTGGAGCATTATAGACACCTGAGCTAATAGAACCAGCACCTGGATGAGCATCCAATGATCCTTTGGATTCTGGGGCAGGAACTGGCTGAACACCGACGGGCAAAGGAGTTGAAAATGGTGAAGTGTGAGAAGGTAAGCTGTTACTCACAACAGGGAACAGCGGCTGTGAACCAGGCATTGCAGGTGATGATGAAGGAATCCCGGGAGGAGGGGCTGTCAAAGGTACTGAGGGTGATGATGTTGGCATAGGCGGTCTCATACCTTGCACCGGGAACAGTGGTTGTGGTGGATACCCCATTGGGGTGGTTGGCGGCATAGAAAATGCTTGATTATGTGGATACCATGGTTGTGGACGAGGAGGAGTAGGCCATCCAGAAGGAGGCATAGGTACAGGAGCACCATAACTGTAAATGAAACAAAAAGAGATAATTACCTTACCTAGGTCAGTGGTTGATTCAAACAGTCTAATATGGTGAGCAAGAAATATGCAGACCACTTATGATCACAGGTTTTCATCCTCAAGCTTAATTGCAATCATAATTCCATACAATGTCCATTTATTGTCTTGGAGAGAATGAAACACAAAGCAGTATATTTTCTAGAAAATTTAGTGTGTGAGTTTTTTTTGAAAATTGAAACCAGTAATTGCAAGCAACAATAAGAAATTGAGGCTTATGGCCTTTTCTTCATAACCATACAAGAGAACCCAAAAGGAAAGACAGGATCTGGATCTCCCAAATGTCAAATCGATATCCTATATAAAAAAGAACAAAGGTAAAAAGCATAATCTGCAAATAAGGACTTACATTGGTCGCACAGCTCCAGGAACAGGCCGAGGAGGATATACCACACCATATGGTCTAGGAACAGCACCAGCAAGAGGGGTGGAAGGAATATCGACTTTGGGAACTTTAGCAGGAGCCTCTTCCTCTGCAGGAGACAAAATTCAGTTAAAAAGGTTCCACGTGCATTTGGCAATACTAGTTTGTAAAATAAAGAACAAACAAGATACAAGAGTGTGGTACATTCACGTCTCTGAGTCATAGACAGATCCTTTTTCCATGCGGATAACAATGAAAGAAAATTCGCTTTAATACACAAACCAGAGTGTTAGCTTCATACCTTCTTCTCCATAGTGAGCAGCCAAGACATCAGCAGGAATACCTTGCATTCCATAGATTTCGATATCGGTTGAATCTCTACCAGGTTTAGCATTAGGAACCCTGGCATAAAAATGCAAAATACCAAATTAGTTGCATTACAGAACTTAATAAGCAAAAGATCATGAAAATAACAACAGCTAGTGTTATCACATGTCTTTTTTGCATCTCTATTAAACCCAAAGAACAAAACTCTATGAACCCCGGACACCGCCTACCTCGAAACTGAAGGGGTTTTCCAAAAGGGATCCAAAATTTTTATCCCAAATCTTAGCCGATGCTAAAAACTAAATCATAGAGTAGTAAAAGCAAACAATTCAAATATCAACTTCCACAGAAAACAATAGAAAGCATTCATCATTCATCCCAACAGTAGAAGCCACTCATATGAGATTTAAAGCAGCAAACCCTGAAAATTTTCCCAATAAACCCTAACGAGCAAAACATCAATTTCTCCACAACAATTCACCAAGCCCTATAAAGGAAAAAGGCACCATAATCTACTTTGAGCCAAATCAAATGGGTTCCTGAGAAAGTTATACAGATTTTAACGACAATATCCCCAAATTCGCTGACAATAACTTAATCAACCCATGAAAAACCAGTAGAATACGTTCCACTAGAAATTGAATGCTGATAAACAGAACCAACCAAGCAAAATTGAAACTTCCGCACCAATCCAGAGAGCAAAATCGCTGGATATGAATTCAAAGCAACCCTATCAAACAGGGAACCGGACCAGAGACAGAAGAAGATACGTACTTTGTAACATTCTCCTTGTGAACCTGAAGGACATGGATCACCATTCCTCCAGCAGTGGAGAGCTTCTTATGGCAGACATGGCACTTGAAGTGCTTTGCCTTCTGGTGTTGTACCAGAATCTTCTCGTCGTCGAACTCTCTGTCGCAGTAGTAACACCAGACCTTCTCCGTCACCCTCTTCTTCTTCTTTCCCATCACTACCCTTTATCGCTCGCTGTATCCCCTTCCACTCACCAGATCTCTCTTGTCCTCTCCCCAAATCTACCTCTCCCTCTCTCCGTCGTCGTCTTCTCCTTCTTCGCTCGCTAGGGTTTCTTCTGCGATCTCTTTGATATTTTTTCCGTTTTTATTTTCTAGCTCGACCTTTGCCTTATATTTATTGAATAGGGCATTTCTTTTGTTAAGACGGCGTAAAGACCCCAAACTTTTCTAATAGTTTCAATTCGACCCCTCTAAGTTTTCTTATTATTAATAAAAGCATATAAGTTTTAGCGATTTCAATCAAGTCCTCTCCTCGTGTCACTCCCACCTGTTTACAATAACATTTACCTTCGCCGTCTCCAAATTTTCCCTCCGCCGCCGTCGCTATCAAATCTCGCCGTTCACTTCCGGTGACGGTGAGTCTCCTCTCTCTTCTTCTTCTTCTTCCGTCTCCTTCTTCCTCCTCTTCTCTGCCACGCCTGTTATTGGGCCTGTCGAATCAAATCTCCAGCATCGCAGATCCTCCGTTTTCCGGCTTCGATCTCGCCGGAATCCAGCAAAAACAGCGATAATATCTGTGATTCCGACCAGAATTTCTCCGGTTCTGGTCGGTTTTACGTCGTTTCCGGGACGAAATCTGATTTTCCCCTATAGGCTCATATTCCCTTTGTTTCGTTGTTTCAATCGTGGGATATGGGTTTTCTTAATGCAACACTCAATGTTCGGAAAGAGAATTCGCATTCTGAGTCTAGATTCTTGTGAGACGAGCTCGTGGGGATCTGATATGTTTAGCTGTGTCGATGTTTCGCAGGACGAAGAAACTTTATCCGCCATTACCAGGAAAAAGGAAGAAACTTTCTGTCTGCAACTCGGACTCTGCAGTATAATCTCAGGTTTTGATCAAGAACCAGAAGAATGGTAATGGATGCAAGCTTGCATGCGAATTCATCTCCAAAGCCCAAATGGAGGAAAGTAGCCTATGGAGGGATGCAACCAGGGTACGATGACAATTACACCGATGAATCATTCCTCGAGGACATGGTGATGAATGCCAACGTCGTGAGGAGGAACTTGCTGAAGGTGATGAAAGACTCTGTCTCAATTTCTCAGTACCTCTGCATTGTTGCACTTGTGGTCTTGGTTTGGGTTCACACCCTTAGATCAACCCTAGACGAGAATTCTCTCTTAGCTCTTGATCTTACCCTACTAGCATCTGGCTTCTTGATTCTACTCTTAACCGAAGAAAAGATGCTGTCCCTGAATCTCCTCTTTAGGTACATCCTCAACATCTCGTTCTTCATCACCGGTCTATACATCTTAGCTCCGATATACCAAACTCTGACCCGATCTATAAGCTCGGACTCTATATGGGCAGTCACTGTTTCCCTCCTCGTACTCCACCTCTTCCTTCACGACTACTCCGGGTCAACAGTTAGAGCGCCCGGTGCCCTGAAAAACCCGAACTTGACGAGCTGCATTTCACTGAATGCTTCCATCGTAGCTTCGGTCTTTGCTTCTTCTCGCCTCCCGTCTAGGCTCCATGTCTTTGCAGTGATGCTGTTCTCCTTGCAAGTCTTCCTCTTTGCCCCTCTTGTCACTTACTGTGTCAAGAAATTCTCCCTCGGCTTGCACCTTCTCTTCTCTTTTGCCCTAATGGGTGTGACCCTTTCCTCCATCTACGCCCTTCACCGGCTACTCTTTGTTCTGTTTCTTGTTGTTTTGGTTATTGTTAACGTTGTCTGCCCTTATTGGCTTATTAGGATTCAAGAGTATAAGTTTGAGATCAATGGTCCTTGGGATGAAGCTAAGCTTTGTTTTGACATCAGAGACTGAAAAAGTTTCAAGCTTTCTTTTTTTTTGAGTTGTATATATACATGTATGTATGTATGTATGTATGTATTTATACATATGTCATTTACTTTCATTTATATACACTTTGGAAAGAAGTAGAATTTGATCATAACTCGTTCAAAACTGAAACATAGTTGCAGAGCAAAACCTAGATTGCTCGGTTTTATACAGCGTTGATACAAAATACTTAAGTAGAAATACAGCTTCTTCTTCTTCTTCTTCTTCTTCTTTAGTAAATCTCTTCTTCGCTCTCGCTATCTTCAAACCCGAGGGCATGTTCATCGTCACTGTCACTGTCTTTATCGTATATGAACCCGACTAATAGTTGCCCACGAAACCGTTCTTGAATCCTCTCCCTTATCGCCGTTCCCTGATGTGTAATATTCACAGATTTGTGCTAAAATATTCCGACAGAAAACCATGATTTCAATGAACTTGTCCCCAAGTTAAGACTTTGTTACCACTTTGTGACAGCGTTCCTCGAACATTTCCAGGAACCCTGCGACTAACCGGTCTGCATTCTCGACCCATGTGTCACGCCTCATTGTTGCGGTTCTTGTCACTACTTGTATCTGCATGAACCATCTCATAGATCCATCAGTATACTGAGTTTTTCACCATAAATGTGCAAATCCATGTTCTAAGTTCTAACTCCCTTCAAGATTATCTTTTGACAATTCCCCTTTTGTGATCTCAAAGACAAGATTGAAGATCCGGTATCTTATCTTCATTATGCTCAAGGTTTATATCATTTCAGTATTGGAATATGCATCATACCTTTTCTTCCACTTTCTCCTGCTGTTTCTTAACTTTCTCGCGTAACTTCTTGAGCCCCATGTTTACTCTCAACCGTTTTTCCTGAAAGAAGATAAGGCCGGACGTTGAAAAAATATTATCGCCGCATAAATTTTTTTTGAAAAAGAGTCTCAAATGGAAGAACATGCCTTCACATAGCTAACACCAAGATCTTTTCTTGTATACCCACGATCCAGATTACGCATCACATACTGGTTATAGTCTTTGACTATCCTCATTATAATGTCCGATGTGGATATCCCGTCAGTCCGTTTCGTTTCCTTGAATTTTCCAACCGCTCTGACCTATACAAGCAGCGGATACAGATTTCAGACAGTATTTTGTTCGGTATGATAAACAGTTTACAAACACAGATTACTGATAAAACACGTGCCGGTCTTGTGCTCCTCTCATGTGTCTTTGTAACGTAGGTTTGGTCCTCGGACCGAATCAAGAGGAAAGCAAGAATGCAACTAGTGATACTTACGAATTCATAGACATCTTTCCCTGCCCCACTTGTATCGGCGTAGCTATAAGGTCAGGATGAGACAAAGGAGAGACCATTAACTTGCAGGATAAAATCCTGAGCTTGACAAGTTAATTAGTTCTCTGGGCGTAGTAAATGAGATCCAGTGATGAAGTATTTAAACAATCAAGCAAAGAATTCTCAAACAAAGAAAGAGCTAAACCAGATGTTAGAAGCCGGTCCAAAACTTACGGAAGAGAATCATGTGCGACATAATCTATCCGATGTTTGTCCAGGAACTCTTGTGTAACAACCCAAGGTGCATCGGGGATAACCTCATCGACCCACCTGTCAAAAGTTCTCAAAAAAAGAAGCAAAATAGACTTTACTATATACAAATTTCTAGATTTAATGTAAAGGAATCACATCTCGACTGGTGACCGAGGTTGAAGGATTATACAGAACGATCTGTGGACAATTCTAGTCTAAAATTCTAGATTCAAACTCAGAATTCGACCTCGGCAATAGAGGATCATGTGGAAGAAATGCCTTCATGAGATTATTGATCAATAATGACTCACATTCAGCATGTGACCACAAAACTCGACGACTAAATGCAGAATGCATCAAGGTATCATCACGGCCACATGCATGAGACAAGCAAGTATATGGAATTCTAGACAAAAAAACACGGATTCAAATTCAGAATTCGACCTGGACAATAGATGATCAGGTGGAAGAAATACCCTCATGAGATTCCTGATCGATGATTAATCATATTCCACTTGTGACCTCAGAACTGGATAACTACACGCAGAATGCATATAGATATCATGCCCACATGCGCGTGACAAGCAAGTATATGGAATTCTAGACTAAAATCACAGACACAAACTCAGAATTCGGCCTCGACAATAGAGGATCATGTGGAAATAATAAGGTCTAATAAAGTCTAAAGATGACCAATGACATTGTAAATGGTTAGAATAAGGTGGTTCCTCACGAGATTCTTGATCGATGATTACTCGTATTCGACTTGTGACCACAAAAAACTGGGTAGCTATATGCAAAATACATAAAGATATCACGCCCACATGCACGAGACGGGTCGGGACGAGAGCATAAACACGAAATTGAACCTGCAGTGGCGAAGAGACTCGTAACGCTCCTCATCTGTCATAACAGTTTTCCCCTTATACTTGTGAGTGACTTCATCATTGCAACAACCCACCAGCAAGTAGGTGTTTGGAAATCTGCACTTTTTCGGAAAGTTTTAGATTTTTTTTTATGGAAAGTTACAAATTTTAGATTTGCAGAAACCCAGAAAAGCATCACCAGAGACATCTGATCATTACAAATATTATCATTAGGGTTGCAAAATCTCATTGATAAAAGATTGTGATTTCCTACTCCACATTGATCTGAAGACAAGTTTCTGGAAAAAAAAATCAAATTTCCAGATACATGGCGAGTAAAGAGTCCCCCCAAATTTAAACTTCGATTCAAAGGGGAGAAAACCTAATTTCAAGCTCCGAATTGCATGGAAACCCCCATATCAAAACCTTGATTTTGAGAAAAAAAAAAATGGGAAAAATATGAACAGCAATGAAGAAAGACAGACAACAAGCGAAGAGAGACCCAGAGAAAGTTTCAGGAAAATCCAGACCGGCATGAGCTTTGTTCGTCGAGTAAGCGACCAAGTAGAACAAACAGATCATAAATTCAACCAAAATACATCATTCCGCCATGAAATTACAGCCACGAGTTCACTGTTCATCCATAACCAGCCATACAAACAGGAAATTTCGCAAGTCAAATCCCGAAGCTCCAAACACGACAACAACCAAATTCGACTCAGAATTTTACAGAGAAATTGACTATGAAAAAAACTCACAGTTTCTTGGCTTGCTCGAGAGAACGGGCATGGCCGAAGTGGAACAAATCGTAAATTCCATCGGCGTAGACACGAATCGGCCGTTCTGTCTCTCCAAGCTTCTCCTCCGCCATTTCTCTGTCTGAACAGAAAAAAAAATTGAAGGTTTTTGTGTGTGTGATCTTATTTTGACGTTAATGAGAACAGAGGGGGGCGAAAACAGAGACAACCCGACCCACTTTATTCGGTCGGGCCCGGTTTTCTATGGTTATCATCGGTTTTGTAACTTTGGTTTATTTAAGTTTTTTTTTTTAAATTATTAGGCAGTGACCTACGCATGTAAGTCACGGATCATGGATCGCCTCGTGAGTCGATCCATATTTTTCTGAGGTGAACTCAAAATATTTGAATCCAAAAAAAATCGGGCCAAACGAGTCAGTGCATCACGAGTCGGATTCGTGGTGGGTCAGCTCGTCACGAGCCGACTGGCTCGCAGGACAAAAAAAATTATTTTTTTTTAATTTTAATATTTTTATATATTTTTATATACAAATTATATTTTTTTATTACAGTTTGTTTTTGTTTAAAATTTTATTTTTTTATTATATTTTAAATATTTTTTAAATATGAAAATTAGTTTTAAATATTTTTAGTATTAAAATTTTATTTTTAAAAATTATATATTTGGCTCACAGACCGGTTCTTTTAGCTCGCGGGCTAAGACGATATGGGTTAGACTGATATATTTATGGCTCGCTAAAAAACGGATCGAACTGTACTGGGTTAAAATTTTTCAGATCGGAACGAGTCAGGTTGGGTTGGACCGGGTCGGTCCGTCCTAGGAGTGAGTTGACTCGTGAGAATCTTTTGTTCAAACAAAAACTACTACAAAAAAATAATAAAATTTTCAAGTTGTTTATAATATCGCAACCACCCAAGAAAAATACGTACACCAATAATTAAATTGTCAAAAAAGAAAACACGAACTTGCATACGTATGGAGTAGGGGAATTACATATTGACAAAATAAAATTCCAAAGTCATCCAACGAAACAAATATACATATATATATATATATATATATATATATAATTTACTAATAATCTATAATATACATATATATATATATATATATATATATATATATAGAGAGAAGAAT
>NW_010968045.1:517771-534580 GCF_000463585.1 Tarenaya hassleriana | reverse complement strand
ATATATATATAGAGAAAGGACCCTATCAGAAGCATTGCAATAGAGTGTCTGCTTTGCCAATTTACAAAAATATATAAATATTTAAATAATTTACAAATTATATATGTATATATGTATAAAGTCAAAACACGCGGCTCTTGATTAACTCGCGAAGAGACCAAGACCTCATTTTCTTTATAAACAATAGGAAACGTCCACCAAAAAAAAAACCCCAGAGATCTCCGGCGAAAATCGAATCCATTTTCCGGCGAGGATATGAATCGGCGGTGAAGAAACCTTCCTCGTTATTACTATGCCGAACTCTTTTTTCCTCTTCCTCTCCGTTTTTCTCTTCGCTTCTGCTCTCGAAGCTTGCGACTCCGTCGAACGAGCCGCGCTCTCGTCGTTCGCCGGCGATCTGACCACCTCGGACTCTCCGGCATTGAATTGGTCGGAATCGGGAGATTGCTGTCTGTGGGAAGGCGTACGGTGCGACCGCAGCCGCAGCAGAGTCGTCGGGTTGTCTCTCCCCCGGCGAGGACTCACCGGAAAGATTTCTCCGTTCGTCGGGAACTTAACGTCTCTCTCTCACCTCAACCTCACCGGAAATCATCTTACCGGCGATCTCCCGGGAGAAATATTCTCTCTGAATCTCCTCCGAGTTCTTGATCTGAGTGACAACCGTTTCTCTGGAGCCTTACCTCTGAATCTACCCTTCAAATTCATAGAGGATTTGGATTTCTCGTCGAATAATTTCCACGGCGAAATCTCAGACGGATTTTTCCGGCTCACTGAGAGCGTTGTGAGTCTAAATCTGAGCAACAACAACTTCAATGGCTCTCTCCCTTCATCGATCTGCAATGGCGCAGCAAGCTCATCAGTTCAAGCTCTGGACTTTTCCGGGAATCGATTTTCCGGGAAAATTCCTCTAGGGTTCGGAAAATGCTCTGCTTTAAGGGTTCTGCTTGCAGGGTATAACTCTCTCACTGGACACATCCCAGATGAGATCTACAACGCTTCAACACTTCAGATACTTGGATTACACGTCAACCATCTCTCCGGAACAATCAGCCCCCGGTTTTCGCAGCTCGTGAACCTCGAGCATCTCGAGCTTCGGGACAATTCGTTTAACGGGTCGATTCCAGAAACAATCGGGCATCTATCGAAGTTGAAAAGTTTGCTCCTTCAGAGCAATGAGCTCGAAGGCAATCTTCCAAAGTCTCTCATGAACTGTACAGATCTTACATCGTTGATTCTGCGGGTAAACAGCTTCGATGGTGATATCTCAAGCTATGATTTCTCGAGATTCACCCGTCTTCGTTTGCTCGATCTCGGGAACAACTTCTTCACCGGGATTCTGCCTCCGAGCATGTATGCTTGCAAATCGCTTCAGGCCATAAGGGCGTGTGGAAACTTTCTGCAAGGACAGATTGCTCCTGAGATTCTCAACTTGGATTCCTTAACTTACGTATCACTCTCCAACAACAATCTGACCAATATTACAGGCGCCATCAGTCTTCTTTCCGCGTCCAAGAACCTCACGGCTCTCCTTATTTGCGGAAATTTCTTCGACGAAACGCTACCCGATGATGAGGAACTGATGGATCCCGAAGGGTTTAAGGCGCTCACTAGCCTCGCCTTGTGCGGATCCAATTTGCACGGGAAGATCCCAACGTGGTTGTCAAAGGCTGAAAAGCTTAGATTCTTGGACATTTCGGATAACCGGTTCACGGGATCTGTGCCCGGTTGGCTCGGGAATCTCCGCGAGCTTTTCTACATAAGCTTATCTGGGAATCTGCTATCGGGCGAAATCCCGAAGGATTTCTTCAATCTTCAAGGATTGGATTTAGGGCAACCGCCACTGGAGCTACCGGTTTTCCTCATGCCTTATTGTGTAATCAGTAGGCAGTACAATACACTGAACAACATAAAACCGTCGCTTTACCTGTCAAGAAACGATCTTACCGGAAGAATTCCACGGGAGATCGGCCGCCTAAGATTCTTGCACACTGTTGATTTGAGCGAAAACCGGCTCTTCGGAAACATTCCCGATGAAATATCATACCTCGCAAAGTTGGAAACTTTGGACGTTTCAAGAAACAATCTCACCGGAGAAATCCCGGGTTCATTGATAAGCTTGAGTTTCCTGTCGGAGTTCAACGTTTCCGACAACAACTTGAGCGGACCGGTTCCAGCCGGCGGTCAGTTCCACACGTTTACAAGGGCAAGCTTCGGAGGAAACCCAAGGCTGTGTGGCTCGATACTGGAGAGAAAATGTTCTTCCGAGAGGCCGGAAATGATCGAAGACAACGGAAACGACCCGTTTGCCATCTCAGGGTCCTCGGAGTTTGGTCTCGGGATCATGGTCGGTACAATTGTTGGTTTTTCTGTCGCCTCTGTCATCGGGATTCTGTTTCTGGACAATCTGTGGAAGTTCAGATTCACTGGAAAATCTGCGCAGAAACAGAAGTTAGGCGGCGGAATGAAGAAGAGCAGAATACACTGCACAAGATACTAGTAGATGATTTCTTTTCAATCACAATGACTTCACTTGTAAACAATGATTGGAAAAACTTCAATAGAATTGTCAGATCAAAAAGAATAAACCATGAGTTCTTAATAATGGTTTTACCAGAAAAGGAAGATCAAAATAACTAACGAGTGAAACATAACCAACCAGAGATTATGGTCCGAATCAGACGCCGAACCGGAATCAGATGAAGAACGCTGCGAGACGACGGTGCCGGCACAGGTTGGTTAACGTACCGGTAAAGTTAACCGAGTTCGCCGCCTTGGGCTGGTACGGAATCTCCGCCTGACGCGACCTCTCCGTCTCGTTCGCCGGAAATTTCTCCGGAGCCGGCGATTCCGAGTTCGTTGTTCTGCTTCGGCAGCGGGAACTGCTACTATTCGTAGGGATTGTAGAATGGAACAGCTGAGAGAGAGAATTCACGATCGCTTGGTCGTTTTTTGTGACGATTTCACGGTTCTTGTCAATGATCTCGCGAGGAAATGCATCTTCGCATGCTCAGAGACAGTAACTGCGAATTTAGGGTTTATGGGTTTTTGGATTTTACGACAAAGACGACACCTTTCTCGGCGAAAGAAGGCGAAAGAACTCTTTTGCCGTTAAAAACGGGGTTGTTTCCCTTAAAAGTTTTACTATTGGGGTCAATTTTGAATATTTTAAATTTCAGTGGGTCAATTTGAAAACTCTCTTTTGTTCGTCTTCGCGGCGGGAGAGAAGAAAGCTGAACAAAAAGCGTATCATTGCATTTCGCGGAACCCTAAACCTACGAAACAGAGATCGGACAAGCTCTGTGTCCTTCATCAACCCGAGACGATGAAAGGAAACGTGTCGATTTTCCGACAGGTTCTTCAACGCAGATTCTCCACTCTCCGGTCGCCGTGTTCGTCCTCGCTGTCGAATTCCGTGCGATCCCTAATTTTAGCCCCAAACTCGATTTCGTCGCAGATTGCAAGGAATTCAGTGTTTGTTGCTTCCTCTATTTGGGCTTCCGCTGAGTTCAACGCTTCCAACGCTTCTCTTCCTGTCCGGAGAAGCTTCTGTTCCGCTGCCGGAGGTAATGGCTTCCTTGGTTCTACTGTTTTTGTTTTCGCCATTTCTATGTACGTTTACTGATGATCCCTAGGTATTTGGGTAGATGTTGGAATTGTTTAGCCTTGGTATGGACGACGATATGATCTAGGTCATCGGTTTTCTGCTCAAAGAGTTGAATGGAGGAATGATATGATCAGGTTTGATGCCATTTGCTATCCAGAAAACAAATTTTTGATGGCATCGAAGTTATCTCTGGCATTCAAAATTTCCATCTTCAAACTTGGCTGAAGCTTAAAGATTCAAAGAAATTGAAATTGGTAGATGAATTTGAGTTTGAAGAAAGATCAAATTTTGAATGACTGACTAGTCTCTGTGGTGCTTGATAGGAATCATGTCTTACCTTCCTCAGATGTTAACGGAATCTTGCAATTTTGATTTCAGATCAGCCCAAAGTTGTGGTGTTGAAATCAGAGGAAGAGTTCAAAAATGCACTGAGCAAAGCTCAAGGTAAAGTCATGGTTTCCTTTCCAACTATCTCACACACTAAGTGAATTTGTCTCGCACGGATTGCTGTTTATGCCAGTTTATTGAATTATCTGTTTCCCCAGATGGATCTTTGCCATCAATCTTCTACTTCACTGCTGCATGGTGTGGTCCTTGTAAGTTATATTCTCAGAAAGTGAGTGAGTTATAGATATTCTCGACCGGAGTGGCTTAATAATTTTTGTTCCATGGTCGAATTTAGGCAGGTTTATTTCTCCGGTGATTGTGGAGCTTAGTGAGAAATATCCCGATGTTACAACATATAAGGTCGACATTGACGAGGTATGTTGAATAATCGATTGTTCTTTTGAATCGAACTCGATGCATATACGTCTTTGTTTGTTCATTAGTATTGGCGCTCGTTTTATATGTTTACACAAACCATTCCGCAACTTAATTTTCCATATTTGTTGTCTCCTTTCCTTAAAGATACCTGAAGCATCTGCAAGGTAAATCATTCTTATGGGTGACACTACAACTTAAAATTATTTTGGATCCAACAAGTTTTTTTAACTGATTGTAAGTTTTCGACAATGCTTGCTCTAAGTGACTGTCGATGTCATATCCGTGTATGCCATTTGACTTACAGTTCCACCAACACAAAGTATATAAATTCTTGTCTTCTGAGCATCATATCCATGTTTGTTTTTTGCCTTATCGTTCTCTTCTTACAAATCCCATTTATAAAATTGCATCAGCATCAAAATGATTTGGGAGTAACATCTTTTTTTTTTCCCCCCCCTCTCCTGTATCTGTAGGATGGCCTTTCAAGCACTATCAGCAACTTAAACATCGCTGCTGTTGTAAGCTTTCAACCCTCTGTCCCTTCCTCTCCATTGCTTTAACTTAGATTTCCACTGTCCACAATGTGCTTATTATCACTGATAAATATCGTCCAGCCGACACTGCATTTCTTCAAAGAAGGCGCGAAAAAAGCCGAGATAGTGGGCGCAGACGTTGCAAAGCTGAAGCAACTGATGGAACAGCTCTACAAGTAAGTTCATTTCATTGCGCTCTTCCTCTCTGCATTAGAGATTGCTCTCATAGAAACCAAAAAAACTCAAGTTATGGAACTTCTGAAATGAAACACAGAAGCAGACAAAAAAAAAACCCTTGTCTTGATTACAGTTTTTGTTTTGAGACTTTTGTCAAAAAAACCATGTCTTTTTTTTTTTTTTTGTATAAAGAGTTTACATAACACTGCTTTCAGTTTCCATTATCCTTGAATCCTCATGCAATATGTGTTACTGTAAATGAATAAAGTGATTTTGTGAAACATATGATACAATGTAATTAAAAGGGTGTGAGGATTCCATTAAAAAAGAAAAAAGAAAACCCTCATTTTAGTGGAATGTACCAAAATAATGTTTCAATTTTTAATTTGACAAATAAAAACTTCAATTTGATAAATTGTGCCAAATTGAATGTTTTATATCAGTTCAACACAATATATCTAGTTGAGTTTTTTTATTTGTCAAACTGAAATTTGGGATATTATTTTGATACTTTTCAATAAAATCAGGATTTTTTTAATGAAATTTTCCAAAAAAAAATAAAACTAATATATATATATCAAATGATGTTATATATGTGTAGACCGTGGGCCTTTTGACGGGCCGGGTTGGGCTGGATTGACTGGTTGTAAGGAGTTCAATAAATATAATTTTCTTAAATATATATACATATATATATGAATGAAATATGAAAATATAAAGTCGAATAATATTTACTTCAAATAAATGAATTTAATATAAAATATAAGAAAAAAATCGCATATAAATATCTAAATTTTTTCAAAATTTTCAAATAAATATCTGAATTATAAATTTTTTAAATAAATATCTAAACTTTTCAAAATTTCCAAATAAATATTTAAACTTTTAAGAATTTACCGAATGAAACAATATTCATTGATGTCAAGTCATCAGATCAGATTAATGAATTTTGGTTTTATTTGATAAATTTTTATTTCAATTTATATGAAAATTTTGAAAAGTTCAGGTTTTTATTTGAAAATTTTATAGTTTAGATATTTATGTGAAAATTTTATGTCATATTCCTCGAGAATTATTAAGTTCTAAGAATAACCATTCTCCCAAATAACCAACAAAATCTAGAAATACTTAATTGAGATGACCCATTAGTGAACATTCCACTTGAAATCATTATAAGATATATATGGTAATCTTATTATTAAATTTTACTTATTTTTTCTTATTTTATTAATAAATAATAATAATAATAATAATAATAATAATAATAATAATAAGAGAGAGAGATTGGAAGGTGAGGTGGGGGTAATGGTCAAAGGGAGGAGGACAATGATTCGGCCCTCCTTTGGCTTTCTCTCTAACCTTTTCTTCCTCTCTCTTTCTCTCTCTCTCTCTCTCTCTCTCTACCCTCTCCCTCTCTCTCTCCTTATCTCAGTCTCTCTTTTATATGGCATCAAAATCTTCTCTATGCAGTGTATATATATAAGAATACATTAGAAGTATATCAGCAATTGTAATTGAGGGTTAAGAAGTGGGTTTTATTCGTTTTTATTTGTATGTAGAGGTGATATATCATGAATGGTTTAGAATCTAAGTAATAATCAAATATTATTTATTTGTTTTTTATTGTTTTCGGACAGTCAAGATGAGTAGAGAGAGAGGTCCAAAGATGCCAAGAAAAAGGCTGACAAGTGTTTTGAATAATGAGAGTGATCTTTTGGAGGAACGAGCTCAGTCAGAGATCCATCATCAAAACACTCTACACTCTACACTCTCTCTCTCAAGAGAGAGAGAGAGAGAGAGAGAGAGAGAGAGAGAGAGAGAGAGAGAGAGAGAGAGACTCAATGGCAGAATCTGCAGGGATTAAATTGGCCAGCTAGTTTCTCTTCTTATGGCCTCTGTGACATCACCACCCTCATCATTTCCTTTATTTTATTCTTTTTTGCTTGTCCCCAATCAATAATATTAATAATAATAATAATATAGTTTTATCAAAACACTTTCTTAATCATACTAATATATCGCTCTAATCTCACATTTACATTTTTAATCATACAACCAAAAACATTTAAAATTCTTGTATGTATATAAAACTGATTTATGTGTGACTAAAATAATTAATATATATACCTCAATTTGTTATTTCTAAATTGTTAAATAAATACTTTAAGTTGTTCAATTTATGTCAAATAGATACAGAATCGATGATATTATTACTAGATAATAACATATAAATTGATCAAATTTAGGTGTTTATTTTAGAATTATAAATCAATGTATTATATACACATTTGGATAAGTTGAGTTATTTTTATGGAATTTTTTCATATGAAAAAAAAAATTATTTGGTTTTATCAAAGCACTTTTTATAATGGTACAACACAAATTTAATATTCTTATATATGTATACTAAAATTGATTTATAGGTAGATTAGATAATAAGTGACTAAAACAAATAATATATATATATTTTTTATAACTCGAAAATTCATCGAGCATTTGATCCAACTACATCTCTAAAGATTCAGAGAAATTTATGTGAATTTATCTGTCTAGATGAAAACTCAAACTCGGATTGGAAAAAACCTTTCTTAACGGTTGAACCACTCAAATTTGAGTATATATATATATATATATATTCCATTGGATGTAAAAATACTAAGCGTAGTATGTCCATCAAGCTGGGATCTCAAACCTCGAACACTTGATGGATCCAATGGAGATGTCGATTTCGATCAGGTTATCCTCTTCGACCAAAAGCTGATCAAACAGCCTCAAGTCTTGGATGTTCTTGTGATACATTTTGTTCTTGTTACTGTACCCTTTGATGGTATTGTCGTCATTGCCGTAGTTTCCGAGGTAGTGGCCGCTCGGTAAGGAGAGCTCTATGAGACTTTCCTCGTCTGAGATCGACCCATCATCATCATCGGAGATGTCGTCGGTCGTTGTTGTCTCCATGTACTCCGATGAATCCTCGGTATTAACGGAGGATTCGGACTCATCAAGAATCGGCAGCTCTTTTTCTTGTTCTTGTTCTTGCAGGTTGTCCTTGTCTTCTATATATATATATATATATATATATATATATATATATATATCCCATTGGATAAGTTTTGGATGGTCATTTCATGTATGTATATAGAGGGGACATCCTATGAAAACTCAAATACCTTTGAATGGCTACTTGTTATATTATTATTATTATTATTGAAATTATTATTATTATTATTATTATTATTATTATTATTATTATTATTATTATTTTATCTTCAGTTTTTTTTCACTTTTTTCCATTATTTTAGTTTTTTGGGGCCCGCTAAGAGAGTGTAAAGTCTACACAATGGAAAAGACATGGTCACATCATGTAGGTTCCATTTACATAAATGATATGAATCTAATGGTCAAAAGCTTCTATCATACCATTCACCCTTATTCTCACTTGAATTTTTTTTAATAAAAAAAAGAACTATTATATGAACAAAAACCTCATGATTAATTTTCCATATATTATATAATTAATTAATGTTCATCAAAATAACTCATTAAACTTCAATTGCAAGCATATGATAAAAAAAATCAAGCTGAAAAAATATATACACATGCATATATATATATATATATATAAATAGTTAAATAATAAAATTAAGAAAACATATCTTACTGCACATCAAGGCTTTATGCCACACACTCTGCTGTTCCCTCTTCCTCGAATCTATTGAACCTCGGAAAGCCAGATTGTCCACGTAGATCTACACATATACATTCATACATACATAGAAAAAATAACATATAAATACTTAAATTTTTACAAAAATCTCACATAAATACCTAAACTATAAAATTTATATATAAATACTTAAACTTTTAAAAATCAAATATATATACCTAGACTTTTAAAAACAATTTCCAAATAAGTACAAATTTTAGGTATTTTCAAATAAAAATAGTTGATATTATTAACGTATTTTTGATTTTTTTGGAAGTTTTTCAGAAATCTATGTATTTATATAAGATTTTAGAAAAGTTCAAATATTTATATGAAAATTTTATGATTCAAGTATTTATATAAAAATTTTGTAAATGTTCAGGTATTTATATGTGATTCTCACTACATAGAGAAATGCATACATATATGCATGCATGTATATTTTTATTTGGTAATTTGAGAAAGAAAAATACTGAAATGAAAAAACTCAATATTGAAATTATTTTGTTTAGAAAAAATAAAATCCTAAGCTTTTTTTCTCCAAATAGCATACAATATAGACACACACATACATGATACATACATATATACATATATATATATATAATAGGAAGCTTGAGAAATTCTGCATGGGAACCCATGTCTAAGCTTAAGATCTCTCTTTTGGTAGGTCGGTAGTCCTCTGTCACTTTATTTTTTTCCTCCAAAATAAAAATATATAATGTATTTATTGTCCCCATTTGCATTATATATATATATATATATATATATATATAAGAATCATGAACCTTACCTTAACGGTATAATAGACATTATGAATATATGTTTCCTAAAAACCATTATAACTATATATACACATATATAATTATACATACATATATATACGGTGAAATACAGAGGCAAGTGCATGTGGAAAACAGGAATATTGCATGTCGGAAAAGTGACACGTGGAAACTGCCCATTGTGCCACCAACCCTACAAACCCCATTGGCTTTTCGCAATGTCTCTCTTTCCGCATAGCTTTGTTTCGAATATGGTAACCTATATTCCAATACGTGGACCGACCATGTGATTTTCATCTCTCTTATATCTTCTCATTTTTTTTATTTCATATATATATATATATATATATATATATATAAATGTTTCAATGTCTGTGTTTTTATTATGTCACCCTTTGTAATTAAAAAATTAAGTGGTCCTTATTACTAATCAATTTAGATTTCCCCTTTTTGGGGCCATATCTTAAAACGGGTTTCCACGTGGCACTTCTGAAGACTTCGTCATGATCTCATTACACACGAGGCTTCAAGTCCTATGTTGTTTTTTTTAATTTAACCTTTTTTTAATAACTATGGTTATTTATTTGTTATTCTGCCTTCGGTTGCTAGAGCAAAAAGGTTTTGTAGGTTTTATTTCTTGTAAAATAAAAGGTTTTAAGTTATTCAATAAAATATCTTAAATAATTATAAAATAAATAATCAACTTCAGGTGAATAACTTTCCTACGTTTGGAATACTATGCGATAAATTTCAACTCGTTACTAATATTTAAATAATTATAAAATAAAAAATATATATTGATATCTTTACCCAACTTCAGATCCAAACGTAGGAAAGTTATTCACCTGAATTTTTTCGATTTTTTGAGAAATATAATTTGACTGAATACTGGATAAAATTTTAGATTATTAAATATATATACGTTGATCCGTGGAATTCTATTAAAATTTTCTATATATTATTTATTTTTACCCATTATCCGACGATCTTCTTTTAAAATTATATATGCTTATGTTATCTGGTATCCTGATTATTCATCAAAACCACAAAAAAAACTTTTGCGTTTGCTTATCATTGATTCGCTAAGGACAATATTTCATTTATAATTTATCAATTAACCGTATATATTTTTCATTAAGCTAAATTAATGAAATCTAATAGAATATAAAAATAACTAGATATCCTATTAGCCTAATTTTTGAATAATATTTAAAATTAAAATATAACACAAATCTTGAAAATGATATAAAATACTTTATAATAAATAGAAGAGTCAAAAATCAATATTAAAATTAATTTGAAGGATTGGTATAGATAGTTCAACATCTTTGTCCTTTAATCAGAGGTCTGGTGTTTAAATTCTACCATAAGAATTCCGTTTAGTGCGATAATCTAAAGACGAACGAGAATTAATTTGAATGTGCAAACATTCAAAACATCTCATAATCTAAAAAAAATAGTACTAAAATTACGAAGTGAACATATCATAGAAAGTATCATCCCTTGTAAAATCGTGGACCAAAATTATAATAATCACATGGATGAAATATACGGACAGTCTATTGAATTATTTTAAATTATTAATTAATTTCTAATTAAAAATATATATATATATATATAAAATATTGGAACTTTTACTTTAAGATGTTATTCATGACAGGGCTTTTCTCAAGCTGTTCCCGTGAACCTCTGTCTTCGTCCCTTCCACCTCCCGATGAGACCCAAATTACGAGTAATTATTATTATTTTTTAAAATCTCGGAAAATTATTCCCTATTTATTATTAATATTTTGTCCTTTTTTTAATTAATTTTAAATACCCAAAACAGTACTTTTGCATAGACATTTTCACGAAGAATTATTTTATTTTATTTTTTAAATAATCACTTATATTCCTATCGTGTCATTCATTTATATCCCATATTTGATGTTATAATGGAATAATAATAGAAGCCAGTCATCAAAAGAGACAGGCAAAGAGATAAATGTAGGACCATATATCGACAGAGATTTCAATAAGGGTGTAACAATTATACCGATGGATATTAAAAAAAAACTATATAATAAATATAAGATTTTACTTCCACAATAAAATCACGTTGTGAACAAAGTCATAAAAGATACCGAATTTATTAAAAAAACACATTAAATATTAATATCAACCCTTGTTATACTGATGAATATAAAAAAAAAATTATTTTATAAATATAAGATTTTACTTCCACAATAAAAACACGTTGCGAACAAAGTCATAAAAACTGCCGAATTTATAAAAAAAAACCCACATTAAATATTAATATCAATCCTTATTATACCGATGAATATAAAAAAAAATATTTTATAAATATAAAATTTTACTTCTTCAATAAAAACACGTTGCGAACAAACTCATATATATTCATGACACACACAAAATATTAATATCAAACCTTATTAATTAATCATACCGACCGATGGATATAAAAAAAACTTGGGAATGCATAATCTAGGGTAACACATCTGAAATATCATCTACATATGTTAGTTTCTTGCATATATATATATATATATATATATATAAAACCTTATTATACCGATCGATGGATATATATAAAAATCTATATTATAAATATAAGATTTCACTTCATCAACAAAAACTCATGGTGAACAAAGTCATATTCGTGACAAAAGATACCTAATTTATAATAAAAAAACACACAAAAATATTAATATCAAATCTTTTTTTTTGTATCATCGATTTTTTTTAATCGGTTATGAAAGAGGAGATCTTTGAGGCGCGCCCTTTCTCCTGCTGCCGAGGGAAAGAACAATTCCCGGCAAGAAATTCCTCTCCTTCTTCTTATTCTTCTTCTTATTCTCATTCGCATTCCCATCGTCGACCGGTTCGGACCGGTCTGAAATTACCATATTGCCCCCGCCGTCGCCGGATTCCGACGGGTTTGTCCGGTCGCTGTACTCCATCTGATGATCGTTCATGTCGACCCGTAACCCTTCTAACCGCGAAAACGCGAAATCCGATTCGTTGATTCTGTACAAAATGCTCGATAGATCCGCACAATGATAAACCAGATGATCAACCTGCCAAATACAACTATTAATTAGATATATATATATATATATATATATATATATATTTGTATATATGCATATGTATATAATTATCTCTGATATTATTGGGATATATATTATATATGCCCTTTTAGTTTAATTTTATAATACCATTTTTTTTAACGCGTAAAGAATTATTATCTTGAAACATGTAAAATATTTGATTATTATTGATTAAAAAAAAAAGTACATCCGGAAAAAACAATATTAAAAAAGTACATGAAATATATAAAAACGTCATTTGTTTTTAAACAAAAAACTATGCTATAAAAGTCATGTAAAATTAAACCGATGGAGTGTTAGATTTGTATATATATTAGAGATAGTTGTATATATCTCTAATAACAACATTTTTTTTTCTTGTAAGACTTGAAACAAGTACGTACGTGGAATTTTTTTTTCCTAATGTAGGAATCTATAAGATAAGATATGTAACATGCACATGCAATTTTCGTATATGATATGATATATAATTGTTTATGATAAAATTTAGATAATTCAACCGATAAAATAGAGATGCAAAACGTCTGTTCTGTTCCGAATTCGAACTTTAAATTTGAAAAAAACAACGTATATTCTAAATCACATAGCTAATCCTCGACCCCGAAATTAATCCTAATCCGATCCTTGGTTCATAACATTAGCAAGGAGTCCACTCGAGTGGACTAGTGCACTTCCACATGTTGTAATAAAAGAAGGAAAAAAAAAAACACGTTATCCAAGAAAAAAAATACATCATAATAATTAGATTTTTTTTAAAAAAAAAGAAAAAGAAACAGCTGTTTTCCAATTTTAGTTCAACTTTTTTGATAAAGAATTTTAGTTCAACTTGTTTGGTAATAATTTTATCACTTTTGTCATATGGTGAAAAAGTCCAATCTTTTAATTCTCTTTTTTCACCCTCTTTTCACAAGCCCTAACGTATATACACACGTATATATACACGTATATATATGTATATAATGTTAGAGAGAGAAAGGAATGGACCTTGCAGGAGAGAGAGCAGAAGTGGAAAGGGTCTTGAAGGATTCTGTCACAATTGAAGCAAACATTGGAAGAAACCTTAGCCCTTGACTGCGGCCTCTGGTTCAGAAATATCACCTTCGCCCCGTTTATCGTGTATGGCTGCAATATTTTATCCATCATCATTATAATATATATATATACACAATCATATATAGTGTATATTTTATATATATATATATATATATATATATATGCAATTCACCTGAATATATGAGCAGTCTATGAGCTTCTCTAGATCGCTCAGCCTAACCACGTCATGGTATACATATCGTCTCACCTGCCATATTTTCGAATTTCAGATCAAACAATAATGCATACTATTAAAAATTATGGAAAGTTAACTATGAAATTAGATATATTAGTGTTAATGTCCTAATATATTAATGGAATTAGATTCACTTTATATTTATGTCTATATATATATATATACACATTATTTGGTTGAATGAATAATACAGGAACGTTTATTTCCACAAGTCTTGACACATAACGATCATTCAATTTTCGGAATATTGTAAATTGATTGCAGTTTATGTAATACTTTCAATAAAAACCTTACATAATCATATATATATCTTAGGTTAAAAATTCTGATATATCTTAAGATTCGAACCATATATATATATATATATGTATATATATTACATTAGAAACTAGACCACATATCTTAGGTTAAAAACCCTAAATCTAAAATTCGAACCTTTATATTCATTGAGAACCCTAAACCCTAGATCTTACCTTAAAACCCTTATATTACTTATATATATATATATAAAAGAATCGGACCTTATACCCTATATCTTTATATCTACTAGTTGGTATTAGGGGGTTCGGTAACGAAAAATATGGTATTTTTCCTGATCCGAATGGTCCGAAATTTTTAAACGGTATTAATTTTAGAAAAAAAAATCGAATTTCTCACAACCGAACCGAATTCAAACCCCCCCCCCCAAACCCGATTTTTTTTAAAAAGATTTATTTTTTAAAAAAGATCTAAACTTTCACATAGAAAATTTATTTTCTTTTTATTTTTTGCTTTTTTTTTTTGTAGAAGGAAACAGTTATAGGAAGCCAAGGGGAAAGAAAGTCAGTCAGTGGGTGTTTGGTCAAAGGTTTTTAATTTTTTGAAAGCAACAACTGAGAAGTTCTTGCAGAGAAGGAAAATTAAATTTAGCCAATGCAGTAAAAAAAAAATATAATTTCCGAGAAAAATAAAAAAAGAAAAATAATGAGGAAAGAGACATACTATATATAGAAACAAAACCAAATACGAACAAAAGCAAATTCATCAAGAACGGGACATTTCATCAAACCCATCATCATATGCAAACTAAAGCAGTCAAGCATATACATACATACATACATACATACACACACACACACTTACACAATACATGTACATATAAATGCATGTGGATACAACTTTAGTGCAATTGAACCAAATGTTCTAGAGAGGCTACTAAAAATAAAAGCAGGAGAGAATTCATATTAAAAAACTATAATTATATATATATAGTTTATAGTTTATAGATATAAATATAGAGTAAATCTAATCTAAATAAAGAATATAATTCCATGATAGATAATTATAACTCTACATAATTCCCAATAATTTATATACTCCATGTTCCCAAAACATGAAAAACAAAAACAAAAACTCAAGAAATTCAGCAAACACAAAAGGGTTTTAAATGGGAATCCAATTCAAGTGCAATTTAGCATTTAGGGTTCAAGGAATTTTCAATTTTAGATCTAATTGAGAGAGAGAGAGAGAGAGGTCTATGAATGGAAAGGCTAGAAGGAAATGGCAATAGAAAGGACAAGAAAAAAACTATTATTTTTGGGGAGGAAGAAAGTTGATGATAATGAAAGGTCTCCTGAAAAAAGGGGTCTTAATTCAAAAAAAAAAAAAAGATTTTGCAAGATTTCTATAATTACATTGCATGTGCTTCTTATTTAGTAAATATCTAATAGAATCCGGAGAATTCTCGTGAATTTTCGGGGTTTCAATCACGGGATTTTCCGGGAAAGTTTTTGAAGATTTTCTTTTACGGAAAATCAAAACGTGGGTCGATAAACAAAAGACCGAATCTGGATTTAGCTTTCACTACATGAAAATTCCAACGGAAATCATAACATGGTCGGCGACAATTCTCCGCATATACACACACGTATATATATATATATATGGTGTACGTCTCGGTGTATGTAAAGCCTTTAATCTCTGAGAGAGAAAAAACACGATTTATTTTCCTTGAAGAGAAACGGAAAAATTTGAACATTGGAATTGAAATTCCGATTGAATGGAAACATGGGTCGGTGACAATTCTCCGCATGAACACACATATATACCGGTTTTATGTATCGGTGTAAGTAAAGGAAAAAAAAACAATAAATCGAAGCATGAGAGGTGGAATCCCCACGGAATCAAAACATGGGCCAGCGAGAAATTCTACGAATTCACACAATATGTAAACACAAACAGGAATCGATACACGTGTATATACACACACACACACACACATATATATACATGTATATATATATACCTGGAGAAGGGGATGAGAACGGTGAGAAGGAAGACAGTGAGGGCAAACACTGAGACAGCAGAGCAGGCAGAAGACGTTCTTCTCGTTCTTACGGCGATTCTCGTGGACCCCACAGCTCCCGAAGAAAGTTTCCGCCATCAAACATTGGAGCCACGCAGGTTTCGCCGCCATGCTCATCAGCTCGTCTTCTCCGCCGGCCACCCTCCCGTCGCTGCTGCCCCCTTCTCTCACCATATCTCTTTTCACTCCTTGAAATCACTGTTCCAGACCCAGATGGAAAATCCCCTCGCTTGTGAACCGGGAATTCGTGAATTTCCGGTGGAAATCCTGGATTTCTGGTATGTGTTTTCACACGAGGAAGAGAGGGAAGACAAACCCTAGAGCCGAAACGGAGGGATTCTGATTCCACTGGTTTAATTTGGAGAATATGAGTGCAAATGATTATATATTCATGCCGGGATCATATAATATGTGTATATATATATATATAACTGTGAATTTTGTGTAAATATCATTACATATATATATAGAAGATGCGGAGGCTCCATAATTATTGCCGTCGT
>NW_010968045.1:482085-517574 GCF_000463585.1 Tarenaya hassleriana | reverse complement strand
GTGTAGAGAGAGAGAGAGAGGGTAGAGAGAGAAAGAGAATGTCTTTTTATTCGAGGGAGAGAGAGAGAGAGATTTACAAAATTGCGTACGACAAATTCTATAAAATCTTACAAATTTATATTTTGTTATATATTTATTGTTAAATCCGTTTGTAATATAGACCATAATTATATATTCATTATAGTAAAATAATACGATTGTGCGTATATGTACAGTTCTTTGATTTTTTTTATATACTACTGCTACGTTATATCACCAACGATTCGTGGGGTTATTTTTAAAAGTTTTTGGATTTCAATTATGAAATAAATTTTTAGAGTTTGTAATAGTATTTTAGATTTTAGAGTTATAAAAAAATATTTGATTATGAGTATATGTATATAACGAACATTCAAAATAATTAAGATAAGACAATTTCATCTAAAATTTTAAAAATTAACTGATAAAAATTATTGGATAATCGCATTAAATGAAATATCTAAAACGATCAAATGTTTCAATAATTAAATAAATTCAAACGACCATTTTTAAACAAATATTGATAATAAATTATATGCATTATCGTCATATTTTGATAAACAACATCTTATAACATAACTTATAAAAATGGTTTTACCGTTTAGACTATAGTTCTTTATCATTTAGTGCGAATTGGGATTAATCTAAATACGGCAGATTTAAAGATATCGAAGATATTTTGTAACCTATAAAAACTGGTTTTTAGGACTGATATATCATCAATTTATTAAATATATAAAATTGTAAATAAACAAACTATATATAAAAGTTCTGCTGTCTTCCTTTGTTCCATACCATTGGCATTTATAAATTTAAAAATGGTTATATATATATATATATACACATCAATAAAATGCAAAAAATGATGTATTTTCTGAATTGTTACTTGATATGTTATGGGTATTATTCTATATTTAATAAGTTTCCAACCTTGGATCGATCCTATAATAATCTATAAATTCGTTATTTACACAAACACTCCTAAAATGACAAAGCAAAAAAGTTAGGGAAAATCCTAAAATAATACCTGAACTTTTCAATTTTGACAAAATAAAACTTAAACTTTGTTTTTTATCAAATAAAACCTGAACTTCATTTATTTTTGTCAAAAATAAACCTGAACTTTATAATCTTTATCATTTTTAACCCTATTGCTGACGTAACATTCCGATATCGTGACACGTGGACGATGATGTGTCAAATACGGTCAAAATGTTGACTTGCCACGTAGGATGTAGAAACGTGACGTCAGCAATAGGGTTAAAAATGACAAAGATTGTAAAGTTCATGTTTATTTTTGACTGAAATATGAAGTTCAGGTTTTATTTGATAAAAAACAAAGTTCATGTTTTATTTTGTCAAAATTGAGAAATTCAGGTATTATTTTGGGGTATTACCAAAAAGTTATTATAGCTATATATACACGTTATCGTAAACTGTGTAAGCACTAAGCACAAAGTTCATGGAAGATATCTTCACAGAGATATAGGTAAAATAGGGAAGACCTACAAAATTTAAAATAAATCAATTAGTTCAATTATTGGATGTTTTAGCCCTTAAACATTACTTAACCACTTCATTAGTGATACGAGCAAAACTAAATTAACCTATCAATGGGTTTTTAGCAATTTCACGAGAAGATAAAACACAAATATATAGGTTAGGCTTAGGTAGGGGCGGGCGTTTTGGTAAATGGTTCGGGTTCGGGACGGAATAGATCGGTTCGGTTTTTTCGATTTTACAAAAAAGGTACCAATCGGGTTTTTTATTGTATTCGGTTCGGTTCGGTTCGATTCCAAATTTTATTAAAAAAATGATAGATTTTCTTTAAAAATATTCGGTTTTTCGGGATTTTTAAGGTTCGGTTCCGGAAAAATTCGGTTCTCTAAAAATGGTACCGTTCGAGAAATGACAGCGGTTTCGGGTCGGAAAAAATACCATTTTAATGGTTCGATTCGGTCCGATTCTGAAGAACCGAACCGAAACGCCCAGCCCTAGACTTAGGTGTGAAGAAATAAATAATATAGGTTATATTTATTTATATATATAAAATTTGCCCACCTCTAAATAAAAATGTTATATTGAATATAAAGGGGATTTTGTAATTAAAAAAAAACATTCAAACGTGGTTTTACCTATCATAAATTATCTAAAAAACGATTTTAACACCATCATTTTATCTATTCAGTCACCATCTTTTCGAAAATCAATAAAAACGTGTACAATAATAATAATAATAATTTAATAATTGATACATGATTATTATCATCAATCAAATAATATAAAATAGATAATAGAATTTATAATAATTTATAAAATATCAGGATTATTAAATTATGTCGATTTGATAATTTTTCACAATATTTTTATTGTCTTTATCTTGTGTCCATGGGACAAATACTTGGTACCTTGTACATTTATGCATATGATGTTTCATTTAATGGAGATGGAGAAAACAATAATATTTTATATGTATGGAATGAAGCGAAGTGCAGGATAGTACTGTAGTTGTCGCATGGGCTTTTTTTATTTAAATATTTATTTTTACTACTAAATATATAACAATTTTTATATGAGAACCTTAGTGTGCATGATATAGTGAATTACTAACTGGTTGACAATGATAATTTAATTTATATCACTGACCAAAAATCTTTGAATATGTGACAAAATCATATATATATATATATATATATAATATTTCATTTTTAATTTATATTTGAACTGTCCGAATTTAGAAAAAATGATCAACACTTTGTAATATTTAGGTTTAATCCGTGATGGTTGAATGATGTAATTTATTGAGAAGGGTAGGGGTGTTCTTATCTCAAATTTCATGTTTAATATTGTGATACATAAATTATTTGTGAGTTTTGGAAAATATAGTTGGGTTGAAAATACGGTGATGTTTCAAGTTAATTTTTTTTTAGTGTTATTTGAAATACAATGAGTATGATTCGGTCGCATCTAGGTTATATAAAAACGAATGAAATCAAATAATTTGAAAATAAATTAACAAAATTTTAAAATAGATAATTTGAATAGGAAATAACTGAAAATTAATTGATTTTTAGAAAATTAATATATTTTTTTTCTAATAAAATTCGGAACAAAAACTAAAAGCGAAAATGATATAAGACCGAACAAATTATTATTTTTTTAAAACTAGAAATTTCGAACTGAAAATTTATGATAATGGTATTTTTCTATATAAAATATTCAAGATCTCAATTATATTTAGTTTTTTTCTCTTCCAAAATATGAAACCATTTTTCAATATACAATCTGCGTGCACACATTCTTACTGCTTATAAGGCCCAAATATTAATGGGCCTACTTATGTATGGGGTTTATGTTTCATTCTCAAGCCCATATAGTATGGTATTGCAAATTTATACCATGGGGTATGGAAAAATATTGCAAGACCAACCCACAATATAAGATACCTTATATTAAAATAGAGAGCAATCATTTGGGTTATTATTATTATGATGGTACGGGCCTCAAAATAATGGCACTTTGTTGAGATAAAGTTAAATCTACATAAATATATGCCCTTTTTGTCATCAATAATAATAAATTAATATATCTAAATCATTTCCATTTTCAAATATGCCCTTTTTGCGATTATTACAGCCAAATCACAGAGGTACAAAATTATTATATCATGGGATATAATATAATAATAATAATAATAATAATAATAATATAATTGGATTTTCAATTTAGAAACAAATAGAGAAAAAAATCCGAGGCGAGTGGAAACCTGCGGATTCGCTCGGAGGGTTTACCAAAACAAAAAAAACTGTCGGAGGATGCTGACAAAATAATATATGTCGACTGAGAAATGAAGGGAGGGGTAGTTCCGTCATTTCAAGGACGCGCCGGTTGTTACATTACACGCTCGCTTGATTTGATTCTCTTCTTCGCTGTGGTTCTTCTTCTTCAGCTCTCTCTCTCTCTCTCTCTCTCTCTCTCTCTCTCTCTCTCTCTCTCTGCAAGTCATTCCAAAAATCTGACCAACGTCCAAATCCATAAGCACTGAAGAAAAAAACCTTCGGAGCGAGAGAGATTTTGGCTTGAGATCTTAGGAGGAAGAGGATGAGGGAGCCGACGGCGACGGAGAGAGAGAACGGAGCTGCGGTTGTGACGGCGATGGCGTCACCCCCGCAACCGCTGGTGGAGAGGCTCAAGGACTACGGTCAGGAAGATGTTTTCGCTCTCTGGGACGAGCTTTCACCCGAAGAGCAGGATCTCCTCGTCAAGGAAATCGAGGTGAATCAGATTAGAGGTTTTTGCATTTTCCAGAATTCTTCGGAGATTCGGGTTTTTCTAAAACGTGTTTATCATCCATTATGGATTTTTGAATCTTCCGAGTTCATCTAAATGGCCGAAGATTTCTGCTAAAGATTGAGTATTCACTTGGGTTTTCTCCAAATCGTGGATCGCTTCTTCTTCATGGAATTCAAACTGGTTGCGGATTTGAATTAGCTCTCACTATCTATTTCTTTTAGATCACTTAACAGGAATCAGTTTTGTCGTTTCGCAGAGTTTGGATCTTCCCAGAATAGATCGGATCATTAGATGCTCACTCCAATCTCAAGGTTAACTCCTCCATATCTCCTTACACCTCTATCGAATTGTTGAAGCCACTTGACAATGACATGCATTGCTCATTCGATTTTTGGATCTCTTTCGTGAAGATTCATCTAGCTCTGTTTCGCTTGTTTAGGTTTGCCTGTGGCGGCAATCGAGCCGGTGTGGGGGGGCAAGGGAGCCGGTGCCGGAGAATTGCGTGTCGACGGTGGATGAGAGAACAATGGGAGACAGAGAAAAATGGTGGAAAACGGGATTGAAGGCTATCTATGAAGGGAAACTGGGCGTGGTGCTTTTGTCTGGTGGACAGGTACCTTTAGAGCTCAAAGCATCAATCTTTTTTGTTTGCCTGTGTTTGATTTTGTCAAGAAAGAACCGATTCTGCCTCTGGGTTTCTTCCATCATACAATTTGGATGACCCTTTCTCGTATTTGGCCGAAGTACCCACTTGAAATTGCAGAGGAAAAAGCTAATGATTCAACATGATTCTCCCTTTCCCCAGGCATTATTTTGGAATGATGCTGCCTACCCTCTTAAAGTATGCATTTGTTGATTACACGGATTTAGTGCGTGTTTATTTAAATGATTCCAACAGCTGGAAATCTAAAGTATTGTTTTGTGGATAAGTGTGTTGTATTTAAAGGGTAATGTGATGTGGGTAATGATGGGTACTTTTGCTCCGTCGGTGCATTATAGAAAACAGCAATTTCTTGATTGAACTCTTCACCTAATGGTGACAAGAAAAAGGAGTGTGCTTTAAGATTTTTCCCGAGGATGCATATCACGTGACATGGAAGATGCTTTTATTGGATTCCGTAGTCTCTTTCCACATTTGGATGGACTGTTCCTTGTGATGAAAGGAAGGTTCAAATCTGATGTAAGGATTTGAAGTGTTAGGTCGCCATTTACTTCGTCATTAAGTACCTTTTGAATATCCTTCTGGGACACTGTCTTTTTTCCTTGTTGTTGCCCTTTCAATTGCAGAATGGATCTCACCAGAAAACCGAATCATATTTATAGGGCGAAGCTACTTTTTGAATTGTTAACAATCCAGTCCCCCCCCCCAAAAAAAAAAAAAACCGAACCAGTTCTGAATTTCGGCCCCCCCCCCCAAAAAAAAAAAAAACCGAACCAGTTCTGAATTTCGGGTGGACTCATTTTACATCATTGTAGTGTTTGTTGTGTAGTACATTACCATGATCTGCATTTGGAAAGAGGGTGAAACTAGTTTTAAATTTCTGGTTGCCTATTATTTGCCAATCTTTGTTTGTTCTGTACCTTTCTGGCCAAGTTATGATCATTAAATGATCTGCTTGTGAAACTGATGCAGGGTACAAGGCTTGGAAGTTCAGATCCAAAGGGGTGTTTCAGTGAGTAACTCTCATAATTTATCTTTACTATTCTAGTCAGTAGGTTTTTCTTAGGATATAACTGTCAGTCTGTGAAGGGGAGCCTTGACACACCGGTTAAGGTGTTGCCGTTGTGACCTAAAGGTCCTAGGTTCGAGTCCTGGAAGCAACCTCTTGCAGAATATTTCTGCAAGGTAAGGTTTGCCTACAATACACCCTTGTGGTGGGATCCTTCCCCCGACCCTTGTGGTGGGATCCTTCCCCCGACCCCCGCTCAACGGGATGCTTTGTGCCTCGTTCTGTCCTTTGTAAATGTCAGTCTGCCATAATGTCAGCTTGCATGTCACTTCTCTGGATCTAGTCTTATTCGAAAAATGAGCGAAATCGTCAACTGCCCTAAATGACAAATGAAAATTATTTGCCTAAAATAGTTTTTTCAAATATTTTTCTTGAAATCAAAACGGTAAAAGCAATTTTTAAGCAATTTTTTAAGTATTTCTCATGTCTAAAACATATGATGAGCCTGTATTAGGTGTTTGCATGGGAAATTTCTTCAACTTTCCTGATTGCTTTCAGTGGTGGAACCCTATCTTTTAGCAGAATGCAGACTGTAGTTTGTAACATCGTATGTTTCTGTCAGTTATATCTTCTTCTGCTACTTTACCGGTTGTTATTTCGGTCTCAGATATTGGACTGCCATCGGGGAAATCTCTCTTCCAGATTCAAGCCGAGAGAATACTGTGTCTCCAAAGGCTTGCCTCTCAAACGATGGCCGAGGAGGGTAAGTTTCATTATTCTACTCTCCCGTTCCTTTGTACTGTTTTTTGGCGGTTTGCTTACGGAATATACCGCTAAACTACAGGTCCAACCCGCCCAGTTACAATACATTGGTACATAATGACCAGTCCATTTACCGATGAACCCACTCGAAAATTTTTCATGAGTCATAAGTACTTTGGCCTTGAACCAGATCAAGTAAGATGGCTCCATTGTCGTATAATTGTTTCCATTCATCGCTACTCTTAACCATTTGTGATGCTGATTTACTTTGCCATAGGTTACTTTCTTCCAACAAGGCACCCTACCTTGCATATCCAAAGATGGCAAATTTATAATGGAGACACCTTTCAGAGTATATTGTCTTTCCCCTGATTCGGTTGCTAATTTTGTTCTCAACTTGGTTTTATCTAAAGATGGCACGTTATTCTTGGACCAACAGGTAGCTAAGGCTCCAGATGGCAATGGTGGAGTGTATGCAGGTTCATCTTCCTAATGATTTCGGATATGATAATCTGAATATATATATATATATATATATATGATCATATGGGCATTCTGATATAACTGGTTAACGTCGGTCCAAATGGTTCTCAGCTTTAAAATACTCGAGATTATTAGAGGACATGGCCTCTAGGGGGATTAAGTATGTGGACTGCTATGGTGTTGACAATGTCCTGGTTAGTTTTCTTTTAACTGTCAAAAGTTGTCAACTTTTATTCTTTCTCAAAGCATTAAAGACCGATAAACCGAGTTATTGGAAATCAGGTCCGAGTAGCCGATCCAACGTTTTTGGGATATTTCATAGACAAAGGGGTGGCTTCTGCTGCAAAAGTTGTGAGGAAGGTAACCAACCTTTGATTTCAGCATTATTATTCACCATCCCACGTTTAGGGTTTTACTGAATTTGGAAATTTGGGTGACAAAGATTGTTGAGTGATGATGATGATGATGATATATGCAGGCCTATCCACATGAAAAGGTTGGGGTGTTCGTAAGGAGGGGAAAGGGTGGACCTTTGACTGTGGTTGAGTACAGTGAGCTCGACCCGTCTCTGGCCTCTGCTATTAACCAAAGAACCGGTCGTCTTCAGTTTTGTTGGAGCAATGTAAGTAAAACCCCCTCCTCCTAATGTCATCTCTCTTGTAGTTATGGCATCTGTGTTTTGCTACTAAGGCTGGGCAAATAAATCTGAAAATCGGGTATTCGTGTTATGTATCCGATTCTCAGGTACTCGTTCCCCTGTGACGGGACGAGTACGGATCCGATGACCTTCGAGTTCGGGTTTGAATGTCAATTGATATGTATACGGATACCTGTTGGGGGCTTTGACCCACGAGACATATATATCCGATTTTCAGGTACTCGTCCATGTACTGGACGAGTACAGATCTGGCGATGGCGAGAACTTGACCATCAAGTTCGGGTTCAAATGTCAGTTGGCCCGTATCTGTGGATACCCGTTGAGGGTTTAGGGTATCGAAGGTGGCTGAGGAGTGGAGGTGGAGGAGGAATGATCAAATGTGGTAGAGGAGGCGATCAAAGGTTCAAAAGAGAGATTCTGTAGAAAAAAAGGGGAGGGTGATTCTGGGACCGCCTCGTCCTCGCCTCGCTTATCCCTCGCGTTTCGCCGCCGCTCTCTCCTTCCTTGCATTGCCCCATCGGCTTTGGCCTATCACCCTCACCGATTGAGTAACTCGCGGGTAACTGACCATTTGGGATTGTGATACCGTCAAGCGGCACTGGTACGGCCATGAATTCCGAACCTCGAAATCCGAAAGACACGAGTTCAAGATTGGATATCTTAAAGTCACGGGTATCTGAACCGTGCTATGCCCAGCCCTAGTTGCTATTCCTAATTTCCATGCTTCCTCTTCAACTAGTTGAATAAAAAATCAATCTAATGAAGAAGATTGCATTATAGACATCCCTTTTAACTAGTTTGGTTGTTTAAGACAACACCTTGTGATGGTTGCTAATACATGACTTCAATTTGGCCAAAGGTGTGCTTGCACATGTTCACTTTGGATTTCCTTAACCAAGTGGCCAACGGCCTGGAGAAAGACAGCGTGTGAGTTCTTCATTACATACATACATACATATATATACTTGTTCTCATTCCCATCATCATCATCATCATCATCATTTCAACCACTCTAAAATTGATTCTGCTATTTCTAACTCTGATATGGAAAAATGCAGATACCATTTGGCTGAGAAGAAGATACCGTCTGTGAATGGGTTCACGGCCGGGCTGAAGCTCGAGCAGTTCATCTTCGATTCCTTTCCTTACGCTCCCTCCACTGCCCTCTTCGAGGTATATTCCGAGAATTCGTTCTTGATAGGAGGAAGAGCCTATTGATGATATATATATGATCATACATATATATATGTGTGTCTGTGATGAAACCGCAGGTGCTAAGGGAAGAAGAATTCGCACCGGTAAAGAACGCAAACGGCTTCGACACACCGGAAAGTGCAAGGCTTCTGGTCCTCCGGCTACATACCCGTTGGGTCATTGCAGCCGGTGGCTTTCTTACTCATTCTGTTCCCTTATTCCAAACTGGTAATCACTACATTCTAACCACCTAAATCCTCCTTTCCTTTTTAAAAGAATCTCATATTAAAACCCAACATAATGTATAAATTCGTGTATATATATGTGTGTGATTTTTTCTGTATAGGTGTGGAGGTGTCACCTGTCTGTTCATACGCTGGAGAAAATCTAGAACCCATATGCCGGGGACGAACATTTCACGCTCCTTGTGAAATCTCCCTCTAAAACTCTCTTATCTGTTTTCATTATCAAAAACCCTAATCACTTTTCCCTTGCTTTCTTCTCTTATACCCTGTTAGGTATTTCCATTCCAAATACATTCATAACATTGATAATGATAATATTAATAATCATATATTTTTTTCATAGATGGTAATTATTTTGTGAAACTTGAGAAAAAATAGAAAGCGTGAATCTGCTATATAATGTACCCGGAGTTACGGATACGGGGATTGGCCGATGAGAGGCTCTATCCCGGCGAGTTGTCGCCTCAAGAAGTCGTATACCGACTCTGTTGATTCGGAAGCAATCCGAATCACCATCCCCTTTCCCTGCAAATCATATTACAAAACCTATTAATACTAATCACAAGTCCTTGCTTATAGTTATAGCCATTTTCAGACTTTAACTCAGCTGATTCTAGCCACAGTATTTTACCTCGGGCCCGAATGTACTGCAAGATGCAATAAACTCGGGTTTTGCGAGGCCAGGACGGGAGCTGGATTCAGTCCTGCGTCTCCAGATGGCAGAAGAGATGTGTAATTGTTCGGACATTATCTTCTTCACGCTGTCTTGGACTCGGTTCTGGATTTCTTTCAGCTTTGTCCTGATCCAGTCACAATAAAGCAGAACATATGCAGCAAAGATCTTAACATAACAGTCAGAGGCCGTAGAAATCGGATATGTAATCATAATAATACGTGAAGACGAGTATCTACCCGAAGATTATGACCATTGCTATGGTTTGGTAGTCTTGCATTCGTTCAGCTATACTACGGATATTCCCCTTTTCTAGCAGCACCTACACCGAAAAGGAAGTTATCAGAGAATTCTGACCACGGTTCCTCTAAATCGAGAGGGAATTCTCGTCGGGATCAACAAGAATCTTTATCGAGAAGGCGTTTATTAGGAAATGCAAGCAAGGAAGAACAATGGAATAAGGAATGGAATGAGACAGCAGAATTTTATCCCAAGTTGTGTCTTAAAGCAATACTTCTACACATTAAAATTAGCAGATTCTGTCTGAATTGCTACAGCATTCCAGAGGCAAACTTCTTTCAGAACATGAAGTAGCCAGCCATCATTTAAAAATTTTAGGAAAAAAGAAAATTTTTCTGCAGGAAGGTATGAGATGTTACTGTATCAAGGAACAGAGGCTGATCATCATCTTCACCATCCAGGTAGACATTGTTGATGCTCTTATAAAGCTCAAAATCCCATTTTTCACCATTAGCATGCCGGCCACTCGTGATCCAATCGACAACGACCAAATTGGAATCCGAAGCCATTCTAAAGATCTGTTTCTGAAAGTACCTTGCCGTGGAAAAACAGGTAACTGGATCTGGAATCACCACGAAAAGGGCTCCACGCCCGATTCTCGCCTACTGCACACGGTAATAAACAAACGAGCCAGTATCATCCAAAAGGGCCATCCATGGCAATGCATCACGACAGCGAAAAAAAGGGTTTCAATCATAATCTGTCTTAACAATAGATTCATCTGTTTTGAAAACGTTTCTGCAGAAACAGTGGAGCATGAACAAGGGAAAGACACGAGTTCAAGATTGGATATCTTAAAGTCACGGGTATCTGAACCGTGCTATGCCCAGCCCTAGTTGCTATTCCTAATTTCCATGCTTCCTCTTCAACTAGTTGAATAAAAAATCAATCTAATGAAGAAGATTGCATTATAGACATCCCTTTTAACTAGTTTGGTTGTTTAAGACAACACCTTGTGATGGTTGCTAATACATGACTTCAATTTGGCCAAAGGTGTGCTTGCACATGTTCACTTTGGATTTCCTTAACCAAGTGGCCAACGGCCTGGAGAAAGACAGCGTGTGAGTTCTTCATTACATACATACATACATATATATACTTGTTCTCATTCCCATCATCATCATCATCATCATCATTTCAACCACTCTAAAATTGATTCTGCTATTTCTAACTCTGATATGGAAAAATGCAGATACCATTTGGCTGAGAAGAAGATACCGTCTGTGAATGGGTTCACGGCCGGGCTGAAGCTCGAGCAGTTCATCTTCGATTCCTTTCCTTACGCTCCCTCCACTGCCCTCTTCGAGGTATATTCCGAGAATTCGTTCTTGATGAAAGAGCATTACTTCCAATGACTGTTCAGAACACTTTGATCCCATGGCCTTGTAAACCTGTCCGAAATCACATCATCCAAACCCAGAAACCAAACCGAAACAAACCAGAAGACGAATGCAAAATCCGAGATCAAAGGGAGAGAAAAACAGTATCAAAGAATATGATTTGAGGAGAGAAGATACTAAAATAAACCTTAGTAGAAGCCTGGGTTGTGAGCACAGCGATGCATCCGTTGCCAATGGTGAATTCACACGAAATCGTGTCTCCCTGCATACATATTCGAAGACAACTTGCATAGATTTCTCGATTCTCACAATAAACAAAACAAGCTTCTAGGTTAGATGCTCCTGAAACAGAAAAAAGCTTTGGATTTCGCGGATTCAGAGGAAGACACGGTATTGTGTCCGCAATCCGTACATCACTACGGCATCGATCAATGGAACGAGAGAGAGAGAGACATACAGAGACAATGCCGCCGCCATAGGTGATGCTGTAAATCCAGACAGCGTCAGTTCCGACAGGACCTACCTGATGGAGAACTCGGCATCAGCATCAGCATCAGCATCAGAATCAACGAAACAATCAAAATGGGAATAGATTCTGATGGAGAGATTAAAATCTAAAATCGAGAGAGAGAGAGACCTTGCGAGGAAGGATGAATTTGAGAGGGTACTTGGAGAAGCATCCCGTCGCGGTTGATTTCCCGCCGATTTTCTCCACCTTGACCCTTCCTGTCGCCATCTTTCTCTCCGGCGAACTTTTTTCTTCTCCAGTTTCGGTTTCCCTGTTTCTTCTCGTTTCTTTTCTATATGTTAAATTCTATTTAGTTTTTCTTTTTTTACTTCAGATTATTTCAACCTATTTTTTTTTATTTTTTTAAACAAATTATAATCCTTAGATTTTTAATTTTTTATTATAACCATTAAATTTCTATATTTAAAATTTAATAGTTATAAACATTCAGTTTTTATATAAATTTTGGTTCAATTCAATTATTTTTCAGTTCGATTCATTTTGAATTTAATTTTTTTAATGTAATTTTTTTTAAAAGTTACCAACTTTTTCAATTATTTTTTTTACTTTCGGTTCAGTCAAATTAGGTTTTGATTTTCTCTTAGAGAAAGTATAACCATTCGATTTTTATATCGGATTCAATTAGTACGGTATTCGATTGGATTTAATTATTCGGCTAATAATAGAAATGGACATCCTATTTATTATACAACATAATAACGACAGCTTCCATTCAGGAAATCAAAAACTCAAGACAGAGAGAGGGAAGTGAAGTGGTTGAGGATCAATGTCGGAAGTGTCTGATGTTGGTGAAGAGAAGGGAAACTCCATATTTCTTGCAGCAATCGATGGCGTCTTCATCTCTTATACTTCCTCCTGGTTCTGCTATGACTCCGATTCCCTTCTGGCACGCTTCTTCCACCGCATCGTTCCACGCTGGATCGTCGAGGAAAAAAAAAAAACGACCTTTTGTGAACCGAGGCGACCCGGAAAAAAAGGGCTGGTTTTTACAAGGTTTTCGGCTCGGTTATAGACCTTAGTGACCAGCACTCTAACCGAGCTTACACTAGACCTTTGTCTGACAGTAGGGTGTAAAATGAGCCAGCTCGTGGCCAGGGGCTCGCGAGCTAGCTCACGTCCGACTTGTTTTTAGACCAACTGACTCTCTAGGCGAGCCGAGTCGAGTTTTTTTGGCTCTTTTTGAGCCAAACAAAAAAATTTTGAGATCGTGACGACCCACGCAGGACCAGGGTGGCTCGTCGACTATCGAGGAGATCCAAACCCAATTATGGATTATATCAACTTTCACCATTTCTCCGACATCAAGAATTCATTTCTTGGCTGAGAACGAGACTGGTTGGATGGTGTAACGTATCGGTTAAAACGATCTATACGAGTATAAAATAAAGGACGAGAATAGTTACCGAACGGGAAAAACGCATCACTGGCCAAGGCAGCTCCTTTAGCTTCATCACCAGCCTTCCTGAAAGCTATCCTCAGACTCTCCAAACGATTTGGCTGTCCACTTCCCATCCCCAGCATGCAATTGTTCTTACCAAACACCCAAGAATCAGACACAAGAAAAAACTAGGAAATGTTCCATGCAAAAAAATCGAAACAAGAATGACTGGTGAAGAAGAAAAACCCGTAAAACCAAACCTTTGCGATCACGATAGCGTTGCTCTTGACGTGCTTGACGCAGAGCCAAGCAAACTTTGCATCGGAGAGCTCGTTTTCGGTCGGAGTCTTGTCCGAGACAACTTTGAAACTGATGTCTTCCGGGGTCACGTTGTCTGAATCCTGACCTAACCATCCGCCTCCGACTTGTCTTAGAGACAGCTTCCCTTTGTTGTTCTTCCTCGCCTCGAGGATTCTCAAGCTCTTCGATTTTCCTTTCAGCACTTCGAGGCCCTTAGCAGTATATTTCGGGGCAACCACTATTTCGTAAAACATTCGGGTCTCGTTATCCGTCGGACTCCTGAACTCCCGGATCTCCCTTGCAAGAGCCTGGACAAATAGAACAGCAGACCGTTAATTAAACAGTAGAATATGTTAGAATCCTAGATTATCGAGTTTTATTATCTTAGAATTACGTTTCTTGCTGGTTAATTTTTATATTTGGATTCGGAAATTAAGAAATAAACGGACCTAGAGCCAGTTAGTAATCTATAATGTTTTATCATCCCACATCGTTCTTTTTGTAGAGAGACTTGCGTTACGAAGAAATCATCAGAAAGTTCATCAGAAAATTGAGAGGAGGTTGAATACTACTTCTGATTGTGTTCCGGTTCCTAAAATACCGTAAAGTTCATATTTTTTTTATGATAGGCTTGTAAAAGATTAGAAATGGAATTGCCAACTTACCTCGTCAACCTCGACATTGAAAGCTACTATACCGCCAAAAGCACTAACTGGATCTGCTTTTACAGCCAAACGATAAGCCTCGAGAATATCGCTGCGAGAAGCAACACCACAAGGATTTGTGTGTTTCACAACTACACACGTCGGGTTTTCAAATTCCGATACACAGTTCCACGCAGCATCAGCATCTAAATAATTGTTGTATGACATCTCCTGCATCATGATGGCAAAAAATTCAGAAATAAAAGACAGAAACTGAAAGGGATGTTGAACATTTGATAACTTGTCATTTATCGAAACAGAAGGAAAAAGAATCAGAGAAGGAAGAATTTTTTTTTTTGGAATAGCAGTTATTCTAATCAGATGTTGTATAAGAAATGTTCATAAGATGAAAATAAAGACGGGCCGTGAATGATCGGTACTAGGAGTTTTCTCACCTTTCCGTGGTGCTGAATCGCGGTGGCAATACCGCCAGCATTCACCTCACCAAGGCTCTTGTCGACATAAAATGCAGCCTTTTGGTGAGGATTCTCGCCATAACGAAGAGAACTCTTGAGTGAAAGTGGAACTGTAAAGCTAGGAGGGAATTTCTCTTCTGAGAAACAACAAAAAAAGGGAAAAGAAAAGGAATCTCGTTAAATATAAGCGTCAATCATAACATGGGAAGGTGGTCAGAAAGGTTTCATAATTTAACACAGCTTTCAGACAAAATAGATAAGATGTCTAAGGCCTCTTCCTATCTAACCAAGAGCCATCAAGTTTTATATACTCATTCTAAGAAGAACACTTCAAAATAAAGCAGAGAAAAGTGATACATACGCCCTTCTGTCTGCTTCCATAACCATTCTGAAACAGCAGAATCGTAAGCAGCCACATGCTGAAAAGCCTTCCAAGCAAGTTTTCTGCGGAACTGCTGATCATTCTGGCCGCCCTTGAGGTATTCCAAAACAGCAGAATAATCTTCTGAGTCGACAACAATGAGAACGTCTTTGTGGTTCTGTTTGATACATAATTACATGTAAGAATCCCGAAAAAAGGTAGACAGTATACAAAGATATATATATCAATATAGATCCATATATGCAGGATCCGGTATAAGAAACACGTATCATATACCTTAGCAGCAGCTCTTATCATAGCAGGACCACCGATGTCAATGTTCTCAATTCCATCCTCGAAGCTAATTCCACCAGGGGCTGTAACTTTATCGTAAAACGGATACAGATTGACAACCACCACATCGAATGTGCCTTGAACAGAAAATAGAAACAATTCAGCATAAATGCAATAATAATTTTGATAATGTTAAACAAAAAGTATGGAAAATGCAGGAGAATTCAAATGCCGCAACAACTAACCTATCCCGTGCTCGTTGAGAGCTTCCATATGATGCTTAACATCTCTTCTAGCGAGGATTCCCCCGTGTATGTTCGGGTGCAAAGTCTTCACACGACCGTCAAGCTTAACAAGGAAATCGAAAGGAAGACTCGGATAAAAACACAAACTTTAGGAAACAATTGTATAATTATTCAAAAACTACACAAATCGATTCAAGCACATCAAACCGGGCTTGGTTTTCATTCTAAATTTGAGATATCAGAAAGTGCAAAACAGGGCCGGAGGACTAAATCTTGATTCTTGATGTTACCATTTCTGGAAAATGAGTGAGCGTCTCCACTTTAGCCACAGAGACTCCTGCATTCTCCAAAGCGGAGGCAGTCCCTCCAGTAGAAACAATGGTATGTCTATGAATTCCAAAAATAAAAACCATTAACGATAAGTTACATATCAGAGGAAAGAAGACAACAACTGGTTCATGTCCTAATCACAGACAGCACTGCAAATACACAAGGAAACTACCCCAACGCTTGCAGACCATTTCCAAGAAGAGCCAATTCCTTCTTGTCGGACAAAGATATCAAAGCTTGCTTTTTGCCTGAAATGAAGAAATGGCACAGAAAAATTGCGCAGAAGATTTGTGACTCAATCATTTCCTGAATTGAAACTGCAGTAAAGGACTCGAATTGAACATAACTTCAATAATTCAGAGCTTAAAAGACAATAACTAGAAAAATCGGAAGATTGCGGCTGACTCATCGGGACTGTCGGAAATTCCGCCATGGCTCGGACCGCAAAGAAGCTCGGACGCAGTGAAAAAGAGTGGACCTGCTCACAGAGAATCCCGACACTGACCATAAAAAAATTCAGGAAAAAAAAAACACCACGAAAAAGAAAGGGAAAACGTCCAGAGACATGGGAGAATTTACAGTTTGGCGAGGAAGAGAGAAGACGGCGGTTTTCCGGTGAATATGATCGGCGAACAATTGGGGACGAGACCTAGCGGCGGCGGAAGCGGCGGCGACGGAAGCGGCGGAGGAAGTGACGAGTGAACTTAGCATGCTGTTGCGTTGTGACCGAGGGAGCTTTTAGGTTTCTGAGTTTTATTCAAAATTTTAAAAAATGCTTTAAAAAAAGGTTTATACTCACTAAAATTAAAAGTCAAATTATATATTAATTAATGGTCAAATTATATATTAACTAACCTAATATTTTATATATTTCATTAAATTTTGATTGGTTATGATGAAAAAAAATTAATGATTAAACACAAACTTATGTTTTGATCAAAGCCACCTCCCTCTCTGAATTTTGAAATTAAAACCCACTAAGATAAATTATACAAAAATTTTGATTTTAAATTAAAAAAGTTAAAAATATTTTTTATACGGGTGTTAAACTAAATAGGAAACACAAAGTTATTTATATTAGATTTAAAAATTTATATCTAAATTTTATTCAATTACTTTTATATTTTTATACAAATTATATTTTTTTTAGTTTTAAAAAATTGTAACCGCTTAATTAAAAATACTCTCTTATTTTTCTTAATTAACAAAGAATGCTATTTTAAATTTCTTCCTTCAATGCAAGAAATACTAGAAATGTGCAAAGTAGGAAAAAAAATTAATTTTCCCCTACAATTACAAATGTCAAAAAAATATTTTTAATAAATGACAAAATATAAAATGATATATGGAAAATAAAAAAAAATGGAGAGAGAGAGAGAGAGAGGTTAGTCGAGTTTAGTCCTTAAATAGAGAGATTAAGGATTTCTTGTCCGCTTTTTCTCATCGATCGTCAAACGAAGGACGCCCTCAGTCTCTGGTGCCTCGTCTCCAGGTAAACCCTTCCCCAAATTCTCTTCCTTTTTGCTTCTGGCGGAATTGGGATTTCTTTTTTTTTTGTTTGTTTTGATCTCTAGTGGCGATATTTCTCTGGATCGGATGTGTTTTTGGTTGAATTTCTACTGTGTTTTTCTCAGATCTTTGTGATTTCTCTGACTTAGTGGCTAGATCGGGTTTTGCCTCGGTAAGGCACTGGATTCTAGCTCGATTTCTGTTGGGACATATGAATACTGGTGTTTTGTTGGGTTTTGTCCCGATCCTGGGTGATTTCTTATCGGAGACATGTCGTGTTCTCTGATTTCAGATCAAGGTTCTAGTGGGTACGGATTGGATTCAGTGATGCCAATTGATAACCAACGCTAGTTTTAGGGTTCAAAGTCAAACTTTTGATTCTGGTTGGTCTGGGATTATCTATTCCCGATTTAATCAGATTTATTTTTTGCTTAGTATGGTCCTCTTTGCCAAGAGTAAGGGATGATCTCAGGGAATCAAGTTTGATAGTTTTCCAGATGAGCTTTACCCATTAATCTTGGGATTAAGCCGATGTTGTTGTTGTTGTTGTTGTTGTTGTTGTCTAAGCTTTTCCCGTATGAGCTCGTGGTTTATTTACTAAAGAATTCATCTCTTGTTTCAGGCTCCTCTATGAGGTCTGGAGTTGCTTATGCTAAGAGACCTAAATCACAGCCAAATCCTACGAATTTTCTTGAGAGGATGCATATGTGAAGATGTTATTTGTGATTATGATATGTTTCCTCCCAGCATCTGCACTCATGAACTGAATGGATAGACATATCGGGATAGAAGAGATGGACCAGGCGAAGAATTATGAACAAGTTCGGTATACCGCCTCTGATCCGAGAAATGAGGGGCTCGGTTCAATCAACCAGAGGTTTTCTCATGATCCTTCGACTAATATTAGCGCTAATGTACGGCCTCCAGATTATGTCGTTTCAGCCCCTCGACCGGTATTGAATTACTCGATTCAGACTGGTGAAGAATTTGCCTTTGAGTTTATGAGAGATAGGGCTATTCAGAAACAACAATTCATCCCAAACGCGTATGGGGAGCCTAGTGGTATGCCTGTTTATGTTGACTTAAAGGGTGTAATGGGAATGGCTCATCCAATGTCGGAGAGCGGGTCTACCACACCAGTGCTTAGTGCATCAGAAAAGCATAATACACTCGAGCATGAGAGGAAGATCCCTTCTACCATTGAAGACAAGAGTTACAGTGAACAGGTGCAGTCAGTACCAGCAACATCGTCAAGAAATGGTGGCAATCAAAGACTTCATAGTTTTGGTTCTTCTAGAGGGTTGAATGGCTCCTTAAACCAGGTGAAGTTCTTATGTAGCTTTGGTGGTAAAATCTTACCGCGCCCCAGGGATCAGAAGCTTAGATATGTCGGTGGTGAAACACGGATCATTCGGATTAGCAGGGATATTTCCTATGAAAAACTAATGCAGAAGATGTCAGAAATTTACTCTGATACTCATGCGATAAAGTATCAACTGCCTGGAGAGGATCTTGATGCTCTGGTTTCTGTGTCTTGTGATGAGGACTTGCAAAACATGATGGAGGAATGTGATGTGTTAAATAGTGGAGAATCTCTGAAGCCCAGGATGTTCTTATTCTCAAGCAGTGACACAGAGGAGACTCAGTTTGGCATAGGAGCTGTGGACGGTGATTCTGAGGTTCAGTATGTAGTTGCTGTCAATGGGATGGATCTAATTTCAAGAAAGAGCTCCCTCGGAACAGCAAGTGTTTCTGGGAACAATTTGGACGAGCTACTTAATATGAATGTTGATAGGGAGATTGGTCGAGTTGCCTCAGAACCAGATGCAGTTCCTGCTCCTGCTCCTACCCCTTTAGCAGTAGATGGACCCTTGCTAGCTATTCAAACATCTCAACAAGGAGGGGTTTTTCCTGCACAGCAAGTACACCGCCGGGGAGTTGTTAACCACCCAGTTTATACATCAGCTCCTATTGCAAGCTTAGCACATCAACCACTTTCGGGTTATAGTCCGTATGCTATGAATCCTGCAACGCCTCCTGAAACTCCGGTACCTCCCCATCTGCATCAGACCCAGCAGGGGGTTTTACGTGAGGAACAAGTGTTTCATGCACAAGATCCAGAACCTTCGATTAAAGAAGCCAAACTGAAAAGAGATGGCTCATTTCAGAAAGTAAATGAGCCTGCTAATGTATGTGCTTTGGAGAATAATGCTTCAGCCAAGGAATCAAAGATGAAGAGAGAATTTTCGACTCCGAGGGTTAGTGAATATAGTATTTCTTCAGTGTCTAGTGATTGTCCTGCCCCTGATAATGTCTCCAAGGAAGAAACTCCAATTGTCACAAAAGTAGCCAGTTCAACACCGGATATGAGTTCCTACATTTTGCCAGAAAAAAGTGTTAGAAAATCGCAGGAACTTGTTCAGAATCCAGGTGCTTCTGAGACAGCAACCGATGGCAGGAAAGCCAATCAAGATGATCAATCTTCCCTGCCTGGAGGATTCTCAACATCTGGATATGTAAGCTCGGGTGGTGATTCATCTAGTATAAGCAACCTTGACCAGCCTGTGATTCATCAAAGGGTTTTTCATTCTGAGCGCATTCTGCGGGAGCAAGAAGAAACCAATCGCTTGTCTAAATCTAATGATTCCCTTGGTTCTCAGTTTCTGATGGCTCAAACTAGTTCTGATCCTTTCCAGCCTATCAGTGAATTGGCCGAAAAGTTTGATGAAGCAAGTACGAGTTCCCAGAATGTGCTGTCTATTCCACCTATGAAACAACCATCTTCTGGAAGCCCCTGGACAGCTGAAGAGACATTGCAGTTTGAAAAGAGTGAAGAATCCGGTAGCAAGATCAATCAGATGAACTCTTCAATTTCTAAGGTTAGTCCAGAATCAACTGGACAAATACCTGATCAGCAACGGTTAGGCGATTACATGAATGAGCTAGGAACCATGCAGAGCAAGGGAAACTTTGAAGACCGATCCCTGAATCAAAATGAGGCAGCTTTCTTGAATCAGCTAACAAGAGCTGAAAGCACTTATGTGGACCAGTCCCCAGTTACAGCTCCAAAGCCGCCAGAATTCGGGTGGAATAATGTGGCTGAAAACAAAAACTGGGCTGAGCCTGTTACTCGAGAAGTAAGCTCCTCAGATACTTTCATCAGCGCTGCCCCACGAGGACAACGTGCTACTGGCCCTGAAAGTCCAGAGCAAGGGGACATTGTTGTTGACATAAATGATAGGTTTCCCCGCGATTTTCTTGCTGATATATTCATGAAAGCAAAAGAAGACTCTCTGAACTTCTCTGGATTAGGTCCATTAAATGTCGATGGAGCTGGTGTGAGTTTAAATGTTCAGAATCATGAGCCTAAGAATTGGTCTTATTTCCAAAATTTGGCCCAGGATGAGTTTGTTAGGAAGGATGTATCGCTTATGGATCAGGACCATCCGGGATTTCCGACTTCCATGACAACCGGAGGAGCTCCTATCGATTACAGCTACCCACCGTTGCAGTCAGAGAAAGTTGCTTCAAGTCATATTGATCCGCAAATCCACTTTGATGGAAATATCCAACCGGATGTCTCTCCTGTAGCTGCTTCCAACACGGTAGACACACAACAAGATTATGGTCAGTCACAGCTGCTCAACAAGGGTGACGAAAACACAGACACAACTACTGTAAGCTCACTGTTTTCTGAACTTGAAGAAGAGAAACTTATAAGTTTCCACTTTGTCTAAAAAGGAAGAAGACAATGTTTTGACATAATCTTCTCGGTAATCTTGCTTGACTTTGTTGTGGGAACTTGAATATGCAGGAAAACACTGGTGTGCCTCTCATTGACCTAACGGCTGGAGAATTTGACATCAGGTCTTTGCAGGTTCGTCTCAGTTTGTTCCGTTTACATCTCATCTTGGTAACTAGTATATAGTTGAGGCGACATCTTTAATCAGCTGAATAACATCACGGTATTGGCCTGCTAGATTTATACCAGCAGGATTGGTTTGACAATTTTCTCTTGCATCAGTTACAATATCCTGTCTTTATGTGTCTTCCAGTTTGGATGTGACATGCATTCTGGTCTCTAGGGTTCATGTGCCAACTCTGAACTGAAATAGTGGCAGATTTGAAGATCTCTTGTAATTCTATTTCTTGGGTTTATCAATGGATGGTGAGAAGTGAAATTATTCTTTCATTGCAGATCATAAAGAATGAGGATTTGGAAGAACTGAAGGAATTAGGTTCGGGTACCTTTGGAACAGTTTATCATGGAAAATGGAGGGGAACAGATGTTGCAATCAAGCGGATAAAGAAGAGCTGTTTTATTGGTCGATCATCTGAGCAAGAAAGATTGGTGAGCTTTCTTTCTCGAACAATTTTGGGATTTGAGTCGCATGAGAACATCGGCTGGTCACCAAAAACTTCACTGCTCATAGAAGCACTGTTGTTTTCAGCACAGTAGATCTTTGCTAGTACAATATATTTGTACATTATCCCTTCTATTGCCAATGGCATTTGTTCTGAGTTGCTGATGCTCCATTATGACCACTACTAATCCAATTTTTTCGCCAAAATATTCAGACCTCGGAGTTCTGGCATGAAGCTGAAATTCTCTCCAAGCTTCACCACCCGAATGTTGTGGCATTTTATGGGGTTGTGCAAGATGGGCCTGGAGGAACTTTAGCTACAGTGACAGAGTTCATGGTGAATGGCTCACTTAGACATGTTCTGCTCAGCAACAGGTAGTAATTTCACATTTCTTTCAAATCATTGTTTCCTAAAATCTCAAGTTACAAACCGTTTTTTTGCATTTGTGCCTGAACCCAGACAACTTGACCGGCGTAAGCGCCTCATCATTGCAATGGATGCGGCTTTCGGGATGGAATATCTGCACTCGAAGAACATTGTTCATTTCGATTTAAAGTGTGACAACTTGCTTGTCAACTTAAAAGATACTGCACGTCCAATATGCAAGGTCAATTATCTTCTTATATCACAAATCAAAAACAGAATGGTGGGACACTTTCGGTGTTATTCGTTATGATTATGAAACAAGAAATGTGTTATCTCATCTGCAGGTAGGTGACTTTGGGCTGTCTAAGATAAAAAGAAACACTTTGGTCACTGGCGGTGTAAGAGGAACCCTTCCTTGGATGGCACCTGAGCTACTAAGTGGAAGCAGCAGTAAAGTTTCTGAAAAGGTACGCTTCTACACATTCCCTGAGTTGTATTGTGTTGGCTAACGAAAACTAGGTAGTTTGGATAGTAAACTAGCGAAACAAAACACGGGTTACTCTCGTTACAGGTTCGGTTAATAGGGGGAAAATTTTGCGTGCAAGTTCTAAAGCTGCTTGTTCAAATGATCTGGTCTGACCAGTTTCTTCCCCTACTTATTTTTTCGCCCTCTGATCGTTTTTTGAAGTGATATTCGGGGTTGGATATTCCGTTGATGTGCAGGTTGATGTTTTCTCTTTCGGTATCGTCCTGTGGGAGATTCTTACGGGCGAGGAGCCCTACGCTAATATGCATTATGGAGCCATAATTGGTATTTTAACCTCATCTCTCTAATCCCTCTTCGGTGAGATCTTGCTATGATGGCACTGAAATTAATAGTGTCATTGTTTGATATATAAAACATTTTGGCATTTGCTAATATTTGGTTCATAGATAGATCAAACGAGGTTGGTAGTGAGTTTTAGTGTTTTTGGGACATGAACACAGGGGGAATAGTGAACAACACACTGAGACCAACCGTGCCAAGCTACTGCGACCAGGAATGGAGACTGCTAATGGAACAATGCTGGGCTCCTGAACCGGTGGCTCGGCCTTCCTTCACGGAGATAGCCAGTCGCCTCCGGGTCATGTCCACGTCTGCTGCCCAGACCAAGCCACACCCAAACCACCCAACCCACAAATGACCGTTCCGCACCGTACGTACCATCCTCTACAAAAAATCGTCTGTTTTCGGGGTTCTACATACATATATATATATACAGGAGTATCCGGTTGCATTTTTTTGGTGTAAAGATATGGTTTTGTGCATAATGTCATTTTGAGATGTTCAGTTCAAGATTTGGGGCTCATGTGGTGATTTGTACAAGAACAAGAACAGGACAACTGTTCTACTTTGTATAGACTTTGTTATATATCATTGATTGTATATTGTTGGGGGAGTGAATACATATATAAAACTTGAAGTACAGTTTTTGTTTCCATTTTGTTTTGTTGAAGTGATTACCTTTTGCTCTCTCATACTTATTCCGGCGATTCTCCGGCCATTGCCACCTCATTTTCCGGCAACCCATCTTCCTTTTCCGGCAACACACACACACACACACATTCATACATACATACAATTCATAGACAGACTCTGTTCTGTATTCCCTGCTACACTTCAATGGCAAGAACTCAAAACAATAATGCTTCTTGTTCGATATACATTCCATCAATCAATATACAAACTCCATATTCATCCACAGATTTGCTTCAACACATTTCTTATCCATCAATGATATAAGAAAGAGATTTGGAATGCAGTACACCAGAATTCACATCAAGCATTCAAGTTCTCCATCTGAATGGTGCTCTTGAGAGGCACGTACTCTCCCAGATATCCTCCGAGGTGATCGTTCAGAGCCGTTTTGTCGATCGATTCATGGTGGTAACTCTTGCAGACGTAGTAGAACACACTCTGAACCAGCAATCCGACAAGATTCACCATCACAAGAACACCGACCAGTAAACCACCGACCAGAATCCTTGTCCAAGCTCCATGCTTTTCACCTCCGTAAACCACGACAGATCCGAAAAAGCCTCCGGTCAATGCGCAGAGCGCTAGATACACGAACACAAGAATCATCCCCATCTGGGTTCTTCCCTTCAGAAGCTCGTAACCCTTTTTCATGGCGGCATAGCCGTAAATCGGCTCGAGAACGGATACAACGCTACCCAGATGCCATAGAGCAGTGATATAGACATGAACGCCGAAATAGAGCACGGAAATCACCAAACCAGCGAAAACAGCCAAACCCGCCTTGCCCATATCAACGGCGACGAGGAGAATGACGAGGAAGAGGACGAGCAGAGCGTTGTAAGCGAACATCAGGAGAGCAATCCATAGGAAGGTGATGAAGAGACGCTTGAAGACTCTGGGAATGGCGGAGATGGTGGAGGAGAAGGAGACGGGCTTGGCCGTGTAGAGCGAAGCAACGGTGAAAACGACGGCGGCGGTAGAGAGGAGAGAGAAGACGAAGAGGAAGATTAGGTAACAGAACTCGATGACCAAGAGGATGGTCCAGTCGTGCCGGGCCCGAGACGAGTCGACCGAGTCGAGCTTCACGATGATCGGGTGGGTGAACAGCGAGTGAGCTAGGATGGCGAAGGAGAGAGGGAAAATTAGGGTTAGGGTTATGAAATAGAAAGTTTTGGGCGATCGTTTCGTGATCGAGATCGATTCCACGAGCACCTGAGGAATCGTCAGGAACTGGAGCTCCTCTGGCTCGACATCCATGGCGGCCAAATAGGACTTTTTTTCTTTTCTGCTAAATCTCCCTCTGGGCTCTCTCGATTCGATCGGGAAATTGAATTTGCCGACAAGGGTCAGCCCCGAAATGCAATAAAGCTGAAAACTTTGCGGTCTTTGTTTGGATGCAAAGAAAGCGCAGGAAAATTGCATTTTCCCGGAACCTTCTTATAAAATACCTTTTATATTAAATTAAATATATAATAATCTCAATACACGCTTTAATGATGCGATTTTACATATGTAATTATACATTTAATGATGCGATTTTATATATGTAATTAATATAATTACTTTCCATCTACGGTTTGACGACAATGGGCATTGAAATCGAACCACCACCTAATTTATTATTTCAATTTCTGCATTGAGACATCCTATCAAACTACGAAGGTCCATTAATGGAACATTCATTAATAGTCTGATCCACATATTAAAGGAGAGAGAAATGATTTGATTTTGTTGGAATTTATTCAATTTAATGGGATGTGGTTTGAATGATGAGATTTTGTTGAAATCTAAGAGAAAATCTTAGGGGTGTAAAACGGGTCGGCCCGGCCCGGTCCAGTCCGGCTCGTTCCGATCTGAAAAAAATTTAGTCCAGCTCATTCCGACCCGTTTTTTAGCAAGCCATAAATATATCAGTCGGAACCAACGGAGCCGGCCCGCGAGCCAAATATATAATTTTTAAAAATAAAATTTTAATACTAAAAATATTTAAAACTAATTTTAATATTTAAAAAATATTTAAAATGTAATAAAAAATTAAATTTCCCGATTTTTTATGAGCTCAAATATTTTGAGCCCAAGCCAGAAAAATATGAGCTGACTCACGAGCCACCCCGCGATCCGCGGCTCGTTTTACATCCACGAATTTATGAAAAAAATATATATATATATTGTGGAAAATCATTGGGCTTATCATTTAGTAGCTTAGGCCCATTTAAGGCCCATCCACCACCGCCGTTTGATTCTTGATTCATCCACCAAAACTTTTCTTAAATTTATTTATCATTATAACCTTTTTACTTCCTTGAATTCTGGGCATAAAATAATTTGATGTGTGTGGACAGTGAATGTGAATAAGAAAGAACCAATTAGGGCACAATCACAAGCAGTGCAAAGTTGCAAACATAACCCTTCCTTCGGTTAGTTCTAATTACTTTCGTTATTACACACACATATATATACACATACATACATATATATATATATATATATAATTAAGTTTGATTCAAGTGGACAGATAAGGCGAAACCCACTATTTTAATTGTCTAAATTCCAAAGACGTTCATACGTTTATCCTATGATCGTGGCTCGCTCGGTAGAAATAGGGGTGATATTAACCGAATAACCGAATCGAACCAAACGGAATAAGACATAATCGTATCCAAATCGAACCCGATATCATAACCGAACGGTTAGGATTTTCTTAAAACCAAAAAAATCGAAACCGAACCGAATAAAAAATAACCGAAAAAATCGAGAAAAAACCCGACAATTTTTTTGAAAAACTGAACTTTTTACCGAAACCAAATCGAACCGAATCGAAATTTATGTAAAAACCAAATGGTTATAGTTTTTCTATAAACGGAATAACTGAACCCAAATATGAGTCAAAACCCGAATTGGCCAATCCTAGGTGGAAAGTCTCCAAAGGGTCTGCACAAGACTATGAATCACAAGTAGAAAACTGTTGAAGAACAAGAGAATTGAGAGAAAGAAACATTGTCCTGTTCAAGTGGATTCTAGAGTTTCATGTAATGGCATGTACAGTGTAATCTCCGTGTAAGTGTACGAGTTAACGCTACATAGTCGAAGAGAGAAGCTCTACAGAATCTACAAAACTAACAAACCTGTCTTTGTCTCCACGGCCGAATGGATGCTGCAAAACTCCGCTTCCACTCACCAGATGGGTTCGAGCTCATCCGGGTCGGATTTGGGTCATTGTTCTGTGGAGGTGATGGCGCCAGTCTGGTTTGAGCAGAGACATGAACAGTCCGGTGCGGTCGAGTTTCTCAGGACGACCCTTCTGTCACGGTTACTCATCAGCTTGATCAGCGGTAGTTTCTTCGAGACTTGCCGCCAGATTTCATCCACGGCTCCATTCCGGCTCGTGTAATCATAATACCGTCTCACCTGAATCCCGGGTTTGGAAAATGGGTTAGCAAAAACGTCTTTCGAATGGGCATAAGAGAGAGGATACCGTGTGAAAAGTATCAAGTACCGATTTCATCTCTCTTTGAAGCTCGAGGATCTTCTCAGTTTCGATTCTCCTCAGCATCTGAACAAGAAACCCGGGCTGAAGAGCAGAGTTGCTCTCCACGAAAATTGCAAACTTAGTGTAATCTATAACGTCTTCGAAGGGTAACTCGATACTGTCGCTTATAATCACGGGAACACACAAGCTGACAATGGAGTCGAAGAGCCTGCAGGCTGACGGGGTATCGCCTGCGGGATTCAGACAAAACTTGGAAGTGTGCATTCCTTTTGTAGCAGCCCGTCGATTCTCTCTGGACTGAGTTCCGTGTTTTATTATGACGTCCTCTTCGTTTTCGAGGACTTGAAAGAGTAAATCACGGACTTTGCCGCCCTGAAATCATCGGCCAAGAAACAATCAGAAAGGTTGCTAAAGGCTGCAACTTTTCTAATAACATGAACCCTAATGGTTGATCAATCGAAAACAAGAACTCGAGCTTCAAAATCATGGATCTTGGCTAATGGTTGAACCCTAATGAATATCAATATTCAACTATGCAATCCCTGAGCTAAGCTATCTTAGTTCATCAAAAGCTACCCTTCTTCTTCAATGGAACTTTCTGAAACCAGTGGAAACCGACCCAGAATTGGAGAGATTCAGTTCTATGATCAGCAGTCTCTTTGATCGTCTAAGAAATCCGAAAAATGGCGGAAACGAAGCAAGAAAAGAAAAGGGAATTACTTACATCTTTGCGATAGCGATTTCCCATGAAGAAGAGCAAGGTGTTGCGTTCATCAACTCCAGTTTCGCCATTGAAGAAGCTCACCCGATGGGAATAAGGTATAACCACGTCCTTCACAAACGACCCTTGATCAGGCCTCAACCGCCCGAAATCGGCAACGAGCAGGACCGAGCTCTTGACCCGGTCCATGACTCGGTACAACGCGTTCGGATCGCCGGCTGGGATCACGTGGTCGTGCCCATTGTTCCTCTTCCACCATTGTTGCTCCTCGAGCCACTCCACCAAGCTCTCCTGCATCTCCTCGTCGCTGTACCCGGATCCGGATTCAGCGGGTCGACCCGCATTCGCGATCAAGCTCAACGAAGAGAGCACGGGAACGTAGAACAGATCGGCCTCGGACGGATCCATGACGCGCACGATCGGAGACCCGGATCGATCCTTCTCGGGTCGGTTCAGATCCGAGAAGAGATACCACTCGTGCATATGCTGATGGCCCGGGTACTTGAGCTCGGAGACATCGCCGGTTGAATCCTTGAGACCGCCGCGAGCAATCGCGTGCTGTTCGATGATTCCGTAGGTGAATTTCTTGGGGAGATCGTACATGTAAACCCTAACCCTAGGAAAAACCAGATCCTTGGGCTCCTCTTCGTCCGGTTCGTCGCGGAAAAGCTGTCGAGAGCCGGAGAATGAGAAGCGAGGGAGATCGGAGGGAGAGGTCTGGGAAGGGAGAGAGGAGTTGACGGAGGCGTTGAGCAGAACGTAGATGGCGATGACGGAGAAGACGATGACCGCGACTTTCTTCAGCAGAGATGATTTCCGCGCCATGGTTGGTGAGATCGAATCTCGATGATGATGACGACGACGATGCCCAGAAACGATGATTTCTTCTTCTACAACTCCGATTTCCTGATTTTGGAAAAAATGGAAAACATTTAAATTTCGAAACTTCCCAAAAAAAAAGGTATTTATACGTACGGAAGCAGCGTGGAGGAGGTAGCGGCCGCCATTGGAGGAGCTTACTCCATGAATCGTTTGTTCAACCATCTGACATTTTTTCCAGCCGCAACGACACACAGAACGACGTCGTACTCGATAAACGAGTAAACCGGATTAAACCAAACCCAATCAAACCGGAATTGGTCGGTTACCGGTTTTTGCGGTACCGAAAACGTGATTCACACTTGCATTTTTCCGTTCACACACATTTTTTTTATATTTTCTTTTCATCAGTTTCTCTTTTTGAATAATAATAATAAATCTAATTTTCTCCCCAAGAGAGAAGGAGACGACGGCGAAAATGGCGAACATGATGCTGAGACTACCGATCAGCTCGACGATGAGGGGCTTCTCCGTCTCGGCTTCTTCGTCTAACGGTAAATTCGAAACCCTAATTCTGAAGAACGAAATACTGAGAGAGGGAGAGAAGGAAGTTTGTTTCTGCAGTGTCTTTTGTTGCGGTTCAGGTGCAGCGCCGTCGTCGGACAGTGGCGGAGGAGGAGGAGCAGGGCCGTTGATTGTGGAGCTTCCATTGGGGAATATACGGAGACCTTTGATGCGAACCAGAGCGAACGATCAGAAGAAGGTGAAGGAGCTAATGGATAGCATCAGCGAGATCGGCCTTCAAGTTCCGGTTCGTAAAATCGCTCTTCTTCCTCCCATAGATCCTCTCCTTTTTCTTTCCGGATAATCAAATTCGGTTTGAATTTTCAGTTCCATCAAAACACGAACACGATTGTATATAATCGGCATGTATGTGCAGCATTTGCATTGTTCATGTTGGTGGAGTTGAAATTGAAACCCTCAGCTGCAAACTCTGAACTTGTGTTGTGGGATTGTGATGAATACAGAAAAGTGTTCATCTTTGATCCGTTTGAATTAGTGAGACAGTACTCTGTTCAGTTATGAACTGATTTGTTTCCTGGTTGCAGATCGATGTGCTTGAAGTGGATGGAACTTACTACGGTAAATTATTCCACCCCTTATTTTACCTCTCATGCTGATTCCGATTTTCGGTTTGGGTTCAGTTCAAGATTCGATTCTTGGAAAACCCGTATATGTTCGGTTTCGGTTTTCAACGATAGAATCGTTCATTCTCTTAATAAAATTTCACTTTTTTTATGTTTGGTTTTTATATCGGATTTGATTATGTTGCGTATTATCTGGTCTGGATTGATTTGGTTTACGTATAACCGAACCGAATGTCCACCTCTGGTCAGTTTTCGTAGCGAGAGCTCGATCTTTTCTTCCTTTTTTCCCCGCAGGCTTCTCGGGTTGTCACAGGTATGAGGCGCACCAGCAGCTCGGGCTCCCGACCATACGTTGCAAAGTCCGCAAAGGAACAAAGGAAACTCTAAGGTTTGCCCCTCGGAATTTTCGGAATCTTACCCCAAATGTATCTGCAAATTCGGATGGCTAATCTTCGAAATTTCGGAATTTCTTTCGCAGGCATCATCTCCGATGAGTGTCGGGTGTACCAAAACGCTGAAACTATGAGCGCAGACGCCTCTGTAATGAACTTACACCACTCTTGGTAGCAGCAAATGTAATGTATGAGAATGGCAAACAATTAAGTTATTAAGAACAAATATCCATTCTATCTTTTCTACAAAACGATGCTTCTTTTCACTGTTTGTAAGATATCGGACCAGACCTCGAGACGGCGAACCTGGGGAGAGGGCTAGGACCTGTGCTGTTCGAACCCGAGCCTCGTTCCGAGTGCCTCGCTTTCCGGCTCGAGCTGTAATCCAATGGTCCCGATCGTCGGGAACTCCCCCGGTTCTTGTTCTCGATGTTCCTTAAGTTTTCTGGGTCGTAAAGATGATGGTGATGACCGTGGGCGGGGTAGGATGAGGATGACGAGCCTTTGAAGTAACCTGAATCCATGGCACTACTGCCGCTCCCGCTGCCGCGCTGTGGAGTCGAGTCGCCGCCCCGAGACTGTTTAGGAGAGGGCGACGAGTGGTGGTGAGGCGATGGGGAGGGGATGGAGAGAGGAGTGGAAGGCGAGTTGGAGTAGTATTGGCTGTAGATGGAGCGAAGGATGCTATATGGGACGTGGGATTCGAGCGAGCTTCGTGGGAGGTACGGCGAAATCTCGCAGAGTTGGTCTAAGAAAATAAGCTTGGCCACGAGATGAGATCTGCGTGATAAGAAAACAACGTTAAAAGAGCCGATAAACGAAGTGGAAACGGGTTTCTTAATGGTTTCTGATTTGATTTTTACCTGTTGGATTCGTTCCAGGAATCTAACACGATCGCCGCGGCGAATTTCACGTAGATCAGCATCGCGGATTTGATGTTTGCCTCGGCAGATACGCGGGTTTGAAACTCTGGGTCGATATTCTCGCCAGAGTCACTGTTTGAGAGGGATTGGTTCTGCAGGTATCCGCGTTCCAATCGCACATACTCGCTCCCCGCGACCACAGCATTGATACACCTGCATACATGACAGATCGATATCGAATCTGATTTCCGATTCGAGAAAAACCAGTCGATATACAGTTCTACTCACCGAGCCAAGCAATGGATATTGTTGCTAAAGCCTCCGGTGTCGATGTTGAACCCGACGGTGTTCCAGATGTTAGACGTCATGAACGAAGAGAAGAGATAAGGTAACAGGCTCCAGGAATTGTCACTCGCGCCCCCGACTTCTTCGAGAATCGATCTGACCCATTCGGAATCGTGATCATCGATGACGCTGATGCTATTTGCGACACCTTTGATCCTCCTGACTTCCTTCTTCTCGGGTATTTCCTCGGGAACATGTTTCGCAACGCCATATAGCAACGAGTGTATCAAGGGAGCGTCGTCTTCGAGAACGGATCCCGATGCCTCGGCTAGGAGTTGATCGAAAGCAAGTGCTTGACCGGCTTCGATACAAAATCCTATAACAGTATCCAAATCCAAAATCTGCCTGATGGATGCATCCCTCTCTACTCTATCACCGGAATGCATACTCGCGGCTACCGCTTCAATTAATTCCCGGTTCGACCTCAAAGACGTGTCGATGCAGTTCACCAGAGCAGCGGTATGCACTTTCATCATTCTATCGAGTTTATCGACTCCATATCCACCGAAAACACGGACAAATGCCTGTAATTCTCGGAGGTCAGTTACAGATTCCGCAAAGTACCCGCCGACTGGTCTGGTGCTTTTGAAGAATTTGTGCCTCGGAGCGAAGAGGATTCCGGCACTAGACACGTCCTTAATGATGTTATCCATGTACCAGTTGCAGACCACTTCAATGGCAGATCCATTGTTTTGCTGTTGCTCGGTATCGGTTTTTTCGAACGAATGCAGAGAGGAAACGGGTCCCGAAAAGGATTCGGTGAGTAGGATTTCCCGAACTCCTTGGGTCAGGTCCATGCTAACATGCTGCTCGGCTAAATGGACGACGCTCATATGTCGGCGGATCAGAGATTCCAAAACGGAAGGCCGTTGAAGATCATTTTCGATTTTCAGTGTGGCGAGAAATCTTCTCTTGAAATTCCCCAGGATGCATTCTCTCATGTACTGCAAGAAATCGAAAGGCAATATTCACTTATTCCATCCCTATTTCCGGGTAAGGTATGGTTTAGAAGGCTCACCTCCCTTAGCACGAACACATGGTTTAGAACACATATAGGCTCCATGTCATTGAGAACTGAACACAGATTGGTCAATCTTTGAATCGCAGCTTCCAACCTGCAATAATATTACATAGGTACCTTTAGATTGCAGTATCCGACTAATAACGAAAAAAGCAACTAGAGAAATAGGTTTGGGCTTACATCTTGACGGAATTGTGACTTTCGGGATAACTCTCATGGCCGGGCAAAGGAAAACCACCAGCAAGTCTCGGAGATTTCACCGAAGGTATAGTAACTCTCGATGCATTATTCAGGTAAGCCGCTGCTTGTTCTGGTAGGAGCTGAGAAAAGTCGACAAAAATCAATTTGAGCTCAATGGTCATTTACGGGAATCTTCCGATTATACAGTTTTAGGTGGTTTTAGCATAAGAATCTTAAAAGCGAGTGAGCGGGTAATAACATTGTAGATGGTTAGAATGTGGAGTTATATTAGGATCTATAACCTGAGATTCAAGAGCACCAAACCCGCCTTCTGAGTCGAGAATGTTTATTAGTCCCTCCAGTCCTCCCATTATCGATTCGATAAGAGACTCGACGTACAACACTGCATCTCGCCCAATTTTTGTTACCTGTTTCGAGAGAAATATGACTTAATTTATGGTATTCCCATGGTAAAAGGCGAGAAATACACGAAAGGAAAAGATTAACGAGAGTGAGAAGTGAATTTACCTCCTCGGGAATTATTAGAGAAGCGCATTCTGGAAAACTACTAGCGACGCTGAGCCACGCACAACAATGCTGGGGACGCCCTTCTGGTCCAAACATCGTATTTCTGAAAACCTTTTTTACAACAGTCAAAAACATCAGACTACGATTTTACACGTATAGCTGAACATGAAAGAAATGCGGAGGATGGACAGGCACGAGGAAGTATACAGCTGTAAGGTGTTGATGGTAGAAATACAGTTTCTTCAGACTTCCATGCTTTGATAACTGGGATTCCAACTCATCAACACACCTGCATCAACCAGACAATTTTCTGCAAAGCATTAGTTTCCTATTTACTGATGAAATTCTGCATTTGAATTTTTTATATTTTGGAAGGTTTTTAAGATATTTGCTTGGATCTTATTGTGTCCTTCTAGGGAATCAAGTTGATTTAACATACATACATTACAGCAATCTCCAATGGAAGGTTCAGATTCTGAAGCTTATTAAAGGTAATGATGTTCTATAGGACTCAATCAAAATGTTATGATTGGTAAGATAATGTCTGCAGGCTGGAAGATATGCGGGTACATGTTCGTAAAACATCGGGAACAGTACCTGGACCAGTTATATGCAGCATTTCCTTCAGATAGCAAGCCCTCCTTCCCAGTAGAGACGGTAGCTTTTTCTAAATGTCTGATATTTATTGATGATCGAGAAGAGGTCACAATCATCAGGATGGATAACCAATCCTTCCGGAATTCCTGGAAAGGAATAAACACCGAGCATTTTGACAATGCATTAGAAGATTAATCGACAGAAATATGGTGGTGCCAGATTTTAAGTATAAAGACTTTGAACATAAGCCGAGTTGGTAATTAAAAAGAAAAACATATCTGCAATTAAAGAGACTATGCATAATGGACTTGAAAGAATTAGAAACAAGAGGATCTAGCTTTCCTACCGATAGGTCACATGTGATGGCAGAGACATTTTCTCCCTGTGGTTTTGGTATATTCTCGAGATGCTGCACAATCTGCTGGAAAAGACCTTTTAAGGTCGGGTCAAGGTCCAGAGCCACAATCCCAGGAGTGCTCAGCAAATAACGGATCCTTCCAGCGGAGGAAGAAAGATAAGATAGGGCATACCCTCTAACAGCTGCATTTCAAATATCACACATCATAAAGATTAGATTAATTTCTTTATATCTTTTTGTAATGATCGACGAATGATTCCCATAGGAAATGGAGACATTGAGATTTCATTGTCTGCCACGGATCATCCTAGACCTCTTTTTCAACCAGAGTATGTGAAAATTAACAAACCTGCAATGTACTTCCGCACTAAACAGCAGAGGCGGTCCATTCCATCGAGCAAGAAGCCAATGGTTGGATCATTTGGATCCTAAGGAACAGAGAAGCCCAGCTAAGCAATGTTTACAACAATTTGGATACATCGAAAAGTAAAAGTTAATTAAGGAGGGAGGCTTTAAGCAATCAACTTACTATGTCAACTGGTATCACTCGACCAATTTTAGACTTTGACGATGCAACACCAGCATGTTGAAAGTACCAGAGAACCTCAGATTGAGCCAAAGCCAATGCAGAGAATACCATCTAAGAGAAAAAAGAAGATCTGCTTATATATAAATAGTTGAGGAAAGGTTCAGATGAGGCAACAGCTATATATGCATATAAGACTATTATGAGATTCTGATCTCTGAAGAGAAATATAGTTTTTTTTTTCTTCCTAGTTTTTGAAAGCTTTCGTTTTGACACTTTTAGTAAATCATTCTACTTATTAAAAGAAGAGAGTCTATCCCTCTGCTAATAACATTGCTCTATATCTTGTAACACAATATATGCAATACCCGCTTAAAACTTCCGTGAAATGCCATTATGATGACAGTGAGAGAATACTATTGTTAGTGTCAAGTTTACGAGCTTTGAAGTACATATGGCCTCCGAGAAGCACTAAAACTTTAACCCCAATTGCAAAGGATCTCGGGGTAGCTAAGTGGCAAGTAGGGACAGTAACTCAACTGAAACATT
>NW_010968045.1:469761-481758 GCF_000463585.1 Tarenaya hassleriana | reverse complement strand
GGAAAGTAACTCAACTGAAACATTAAGCTCACCTGAATGTTTGGAGCTAACAAACTTGGTTGATCTGTGAAAAATATAACCATCCTTCCTATTTCCTGCTTCAACAATATTCTCCTCTCTCGATGTATGGCATCACATGATTGCAACGCTTGCTCATGAACCTCACTGAAACATAGACCGAAACAAATATGCCTATAAGTTCAAGAGTTTATAACCCAACAAGTACAATATAGCACCACAGAGTTAGATGGTGCTAATGAAACTATAACAATTTTCTTCAAAATTTAGAGTTACCCGATCATCTTCTCAACTTGCTTTGCAACACTGTATTCCAGATCAGCCTCCTTCTGCTTAGTCCGGCCAGACTTTGCCATTTTCTTTGATTCTAGTACATGGGGTAAAACATACAACTGGTAGTCCTCGTGCAATAGAATGTACTGCATGGTTAAGATAATATAGTCATCTGATGTACAAGGTTATAAAATTTCATCAGCTAAACTTCTTATCAGAGACCATCTGAACACACCTCATCCCGGAATAACGTCACAACTAAGTTTTCCTTCAGCACCACCTGAAACCCAATGGGAATAAACCCATTGAAAAAAAGATGCATCACAAACAATATTAGAAATAGATGAACTACTTTTTATATCCTAGCCCAATTTTATTAATACTAATTTACCAAGAAGTGTTTGAAAGAAAGCATATGAATCTAGATTACTGAATAAACAATATTCCAAATGAAAACAATGGCTGGAAGAAAGCTAGTTTTAGAGGTTAAAGGCAAAGAGATGCAGATCATTTCTTATGAAAAACCGAATTGATAAGCCAAGCTAGGTAACTACATTGAATATATGGAGGATGTGCCATTGTGAATCTGATCCTTGTAGAATTGGCTATTTATAACTCTAGCAATAAATCCCAATCGATAACAAAAGAAGAGAAATTCATACCATGGCTATATCAATGCTAGTAACACGAAGAAGTTCATTGGGACAAACAAGATACCCAAGAAGCACCCATTCTCGGTAAGAAGTAACATTTGCAAGGTCTTGTGCTCTCTGCAGGAAACAGGAGCCAAAACTATATGTAGTTATTAAAGCAAACACCTCAAAGTACGGGGTTGTAACACAACTCCTATGTAGCAGTTCAGTGAATCATTTTGCTCTTTCATTCCATTCATAATTACCATGGGATGAGCAGAATTTGTAAGTATATCGGGGTATCGAGGATGATATGGGCTCAAAAATCCCTCGTTTCTCAGCTTCCTCGTATCTGCAGAGAGAAAAATACTGGGTCCTACAGCCTCTAAGACCTGAAAAAACGGAGATATCATTCATAAGTAACTCGTTATCATTGAATAATTAGCAAAGTGTATACTGTTTGACCTTAATTTGGATATAGTATTTGCAATCTCATCTCTGGCTATAGTGTGATGTCACACTAACACTTAACAAACAAATAACCAACGTAGAATGAAACAAAAATTTAAATGCTAACCTCTCCAATTCGCGGGCTGACGAAATTCAGGTCCTCCTGTAATCCTTTTAATGGGGGATCAAAAGAGTCTATGAATTGAACCAAACTGAATTGCAGAAAAAAGACAAAATGAGCAATACAACAAAATGTTAAGGTCATTAACATGGGCGTATAGATATAAATGAAAGGGCACAGCAGTGTGAAAAACCCGAAAAACCCTTACCGATGATAAAAATCACAGTCTCGGTCATTTCTTGACAGCGCATGCAAAAGGTTGTACACTTGCAGCATCATTTTCCTCGGCATCTACATCGAAAGAACAAATACATTCTTACAGACTAAACATTGAGTAAGTACGTGGATTCCCTTACCCCACAACTAATTCATATATCCATGTGCAAAAAAAAAAAAGACAAGGAACAAGATCTCAGCATACCTTCTCAGAGAAAAGATTGACTCGGACAAATGCACAAAAGAGATCCATGAACGCATGCAGTATAAGTGAATTCTGATGAGGCTGCAAAATACTGCACCGAGTTATGAGATAATCATGAAGACACCTAACTACCATTAACAATGTTATTCCATCCCCACAAAAAGAAAATATTTAAAAAGAAAAATTTAGAAGAAATAACCCAAGTCTAACAAGTTTTTACGTGTTTTGGCTCAAGGTTTATGATCAGAAACAAGTTCTCGTTAAATTCAAAGGGGGGAGGGGAATGATTTTTCAAAAGTGATGCACGATAAAAAAAATCCTTCCAGCAGAAGAGAGACAATGACTCACCAGCAAGGTAATGACTGTGCTGCTAAGGTCCAATATAAGCCGTAGCGCCTGTTCCCGGAAAGCCATCAGATCCAGAAGCAGCTGATTCATGAAGGAAAAAACCATGACAAAGTGAGAATATAAAAAAGCATCATATTAGACTTACAATATACTGGCATTTCCAGATACACAAGATTGAAGGCAAACAATCAACCATCTACTGCATTGTCAGTTTAGAGTTACCTGTATCCATGGCTCTAAACTCTGTAAATGAAGTTCAGCACTGCCATGCAAGCCATCTAAAGCAAACTTATCGACCTGTACAAGCATTGTTGAATCACAAAGACAAAAACCAAAATGCCTGATATCTAACAAAGAAAAAAGGAAGAATCATTCCTTACACGTTCAAGTTGCAATTTGCTAAAATGCTCGGGAAACTTTCTCGAGAGCAATATGCATATCCGAGGATGGTTAGGAAATACACCCGCTTTCCAAAACGCTTCAGAGAATACGTGACCGACAGGATCAGGGAAATCCAAGATTTGGTTCAGCCTATACATCTTGGCCATGAGACCCTCTGCAACTTCAATCATTTGAACCACCCACTGTATATTCAAAGCCTTGGAAGAACCACCAGAGCTATGAACATGTCCATCAGAACCCGTGTTTTTTGAGCTTCTGGATGACATTGTGGCAGCCATTTCAGGCCCTAAGTACTCTGTCCATCTCGAAGGACCCTCCCATTCCCTCGATCTTAATGAAGTCGGTGATATTGATTCGTCATGGGAAGAATAATATTGCCGGGATCTCGCCATGAATTGCCTATCTAGCAGAAAAATCTCTGCAACTCAGAAACTCTATTTCAGAATCACACACTACACACAGGTCCTATACCCAGTTTCTTGCATTTTCCTTCAATACACGAGTTGCAATTTTTTGCGACTCGGCAAAACTCCACTGTATCCAAAAGCGTATTCACCGTACAGAAGAAAAATCTCGGAAAACCAGTAATCGCTTGCAAGGAAAATCAGGGCAAAACATGGGAGAGAAGATAAACCCCAATTGCATCCGATCGAGAAACTGTGTGAATTTTTGTAGCGATGAATCGGGATTGACTCTCTTACCGCAATTTTCTCGGCAAACAAACAGGAGGAACTCAAAAAACGAAGGCAAAGTATGAGTTCCGTGACGATCGAAGTTACCTCAAGAAGCTGCACTGGTGATATTGCAAATGGGAAGCATCAGGAGATTACTGCTGAGCCTTCGAGCTCAGATCTGAGTTTCTGCAACAGCTCGGAGACGGAGACGAAGACGACAAAAGCAGCCGGAGAGAGAGAGAGAGAGACTTTAATCCGACTGTGAGCCCAAGAATTTCTAAATTCGGGTCACATTTAAGGCAGACTAGTCATGGAAAAAAAATATAATTTGTCTTCACATTTTACAATTTCAAAATGGTTTTATTTTGCACACAAAATTATTTATGGACACAATGTATTTTTTTTTTAATTTCAAAATATTTATAGTTTTAGAGATTATTTTTTATTCTAAATAATTATCATTTTAGATTTTCTAGATAATTGTTAATAAAAATTTCTAATTTTTATCTTTAATTAAAAATATCGAATTTCAATAGAATATTAATGTGAATATGATTTAATAAGGATATATATAATTTTAAAAAAAAATTTAAAAAATTGTGAAAAAATCTAAAACAATAATTAAATTGAAACGGAGGGAGTAATTCAGAAGATGACATAAACTAAAAATTACAATTATATATATAAGTGAAAATGAAATAGTTTTTTTTTTACAATCGAGAACGATCCTAAACAATTATCTCAGGTAAAAATATATTTTTTTTTTCAATTTTGAGGACCCTCATATTTCGGTATTTCTTTTTCATTTTATTTTATTTTATTTTTTCTAGTTGTTTTATTTTGAAATCTTCAATTACCATATGCTATAGATACAGATTTGTGTAACATAGATATCAAATTAACCAATTTTTAATTGTTTATCAATTTTTTCCGGTCAATTTTTTTATTAAAAATATATTGCAAAGAGTTTTTATTGTAAAAAGGTTATGTTAGTGAAATCTTTAATTATGTTAATATTTGATTTGTTAATATGGTTAAAATATGTTTAATCCATCTTTAGATCAGATTCCGTATGAAATATAATTTCTATTTATTCGAATTTTATTTTGTTTTATTAATCAAAATAAAAATGACTTGTAGATAAAAAAAAAATAGATAATAAAAATAAGCAAGCTTTAAAAACTGTTATATATGTTGCACCATTCGATCATATTGCACACTTATCTACGCATTTATATTTAAAAACTAATAATTCAAAATCCTGAATATAAAAATACGATTGATTTTTTATTTTTCCAAAATGGTTTGGTATTTATATATTTACTTATATAAAGAAAAATTGTTATTTTTACACAGATAAAGACTCTGGTTGTGGTGGTTGGAATCCAAGTTGTAAGAATCATAACAAATGAGGATAATTTAGATTTTTTTTGTTAAATAATTTAAATTTATTTTATTTGCTGTTGAACCAATTAAATTAAAATATTTTGCCATAAACAGAAAAACATATGAAGATTTAGCAAAAAAAAAATGAAAATATTAATAATTGCGACCTATGGACTGACACCACCTTTTAGATGTAATAATTTTCCATTATTTTTACCGTATCTGATTCACTGTTATTAATGCATGATTAAAATAGTAATGACATATGACGTCATCGTTGACGTCAGCGTATCCAAACCCGGTTCGGTTCAGTAAACCGTAGCACTTGCCCAATTCCAAGGATAACCATATGATAATTGATCACATATGCTAACAGTTTTTATTCATTTAAACAAAAAAAAAACCACTAAAGCCCTCTTCTAATTTTAATTAATGAAATAAAAAATATCACATAAATACCTCAACTTTTAAAAATATATATAAAATAAATACTTTAACTTTTAATTTGATAATATAATATTCCAAATATTAGAATATATTAAACTAATACCTCAATTCCTAACATAAAGGCAATTTTCAACAAAAAAAAATCTTTATAAATTTGTTAAAAAATGTCTAAATTGATTTGGATATTGATTGGAAATTGGCCTCAATCTCAGAAGTTGGTATATTAATTTGACACAATTTTCGGAAATTGGTATATTAATTTATGGAGTTTTTCTTTTAAAAAAACCAGTATGTATATATATATATATATATGTGTGTGTGTGTGTATATATATATATTAGGGTTGACTGAAAAGGAAACTTGAATTGCAAGATACATATGTTTGGTTATAACAAGCTTGGCTTCCAAAACAAGCAAAAAATGATTCCAAAATCTTTTGCCTTCCACTAAGGACATATGATTTGATTATTACATTATTATAGATTTGGATTTTTTGATTTATCAACCAAAAAAAAAAGATTTGGTTTTTCCTCATGAGGTGTAAACATCAAACAAAAAACACCATTTCTTGTAAGCAATTATTTTAAATCCACGTGTGTATTATTCGCAACTACGTTCGGACAAATCTTGAAACCTTCCGACAAGGATCTTCAGATCCCAGAAGATTCTAGAATTTTCCAGCTTCTCCATTCGATTGTTCCATTTGCTCATTTTTTTTATAATGGTAAATGCATTAAAAAGTCAAAAAATCGTTACTGTACAAGCCGATATTAAGTCGAAATTAAGCCTAAAGGCATAGAATTCCTGCCAAAGAGAATGCAAAAGTGGAATAACAAAGAACATGTCGGATCAATCAGCCGAAGAATTGGATTGATTGGATCAGTAATGGAGAGCGAGACATCCTCCAGAAATGTCGTAGTCGTCACCAATTTGGATTCGCTGGAAATAATTATGTCCCTTATCAGCTTGTCAACCGCCAGTCGGAGAGCTGCTATCGTTTTGGATTCATTCTGAAATAACCTGACGTTTCGTTCCTGCCAAATTATGTATGCCATCGCGTGCAGAACCAACTTGGTGAGCTCCCTCCTTGTGCAGAGTTCATCGTCAAGTTGGTTATGCAACCGGTCTGTACACTCTTCAAGGGATGATGGATAAGAGCTATAGCATGCAGATGCAAAGAACTCCCAGATTGCGTTGCTGAATTCGCAGTCGAAGAAGAGATGGTCATGAGATTCTGGAGCTTGCTGGCAAAGAACACATGTAGTGGTTGCGGTAATGCCCATCTTTGAAGACGATCCAAAGTGGGTAATCTGCCAAGAAAAAATTGCCATAAGCTAAAGTTAAGTCTCGGAGTAGCAAACCTGGACCAAACTAGCCGAAACCATGGAACTCTCGGTGCACGATCCCTTATTAGGTCCCAGGTTTATGCCGGAGAGAACTGCGTACTGAAAGAGTCAATCGCTGTCTTCCATTCGAATCTGTCCGGGCCAGCATCCACTGTTGGAGGAAGAATGACTGTGATCCTGGATAACACAACTTGGACTGCCGAAGATCGAGCTCCGGGAAAATTCCAGTTTGAACCTCTAACAGCCTCAGCGACAGTAGCGTATAGGGTAACTCTGAGAGCACGACGGCTTGCAGCCCCAATGCGCTCTATAAGTGGCCCATCCCTGTCCAGTCATCGTGCCAAAAATTTGCTCATTTTGGTTCTTTGTTCTTGGAATCTCATCTAAAAGATGGTTTACTAAAAGAAAATCTTCTTCGAAATCTTTCTTGAAAGATTTAAACTATTAGTTTTAGAGGGAAAAGGGGTTTCAAAAGGGTTTTACATTTTTGGGCCAATGTAGTGAGCAACGAGTTGGCAATGGCGTGACTCGAACGAGTCCAGGAACGAGTGGCCATTGTTTTGTTTTCCTGTCCGATATATATGGTATTGTTTTCACTTTTGAGATTTTTATGCGTTTCACTGAAAAACCCAAAACATATCCAATGCATTGAACCATGAAAGGCCAAAGCTTTTATTCTCTCCATCAATCAATAAACATGGCTTTTAAAAAAAAATACTGAATCATTTCAGACAGAAACATCGACGATCTGAACTTTCGCGTTTGCTCTTGTCTTGATCCGAGTCTTGGTTTGCCCGGGAAACGATTTCGAAAGATTTCGTTCCTTAGTGATTTCGGAAAGTTTCAGTGCTTGGCATCTTCTTCTTCACAGAACTTGGTGTACTTCTCCGAGTCCATCAGATTGTTCAACTCGCCTGAGTCACTCAGCTCCACCTTGATGATCCATCCCTCCTCATAAGGGCTTGAGTTCACCTGTGAATCCAACAAGGGCAGTAAAAAAAACGTCACTTTTGGACGAAAAATTCACCAATGGGCATCTCACCCATGAAGCAAGGGCAGAAAAAAATAGTCACTTTTCGACAATGGGCATCACCCATGAATCAAGGGCAGTAAAAAAAATAGCCACTTTTCGATGAAAAATTCACCAATAAGCACAAGGGCAGTAAAAAAAATAGTCACTTTTCGATGAAAAATTCACCAATAAGCACAAGGGCAGTAAAATAGCGGTCACTTTCAATGAAAAATCACAATAAGCATCACCCACGAATCAATGGCAGTAAAAAAATTGCAACTTTCGATGAAAAATTCACCAATAAGCATCACCCATGAATCAAGGGCAGTAAAAAAAAGGTCACTTTTCGATGAAAAATTCACTAATAAGCATCACCCATGAGTCAAGGGCAGTAAAAAATGTCACTTTTCGATGAAAAAATCACCAATAAGCACCACTCATGAATCAATGGCAGTAAAAGTTGCAACTTTCGATGAAAAATTCACCAATAAGCATCACCCATGAATCAAGGGCAGTAAAAAATAGTCACTTTCGATGAAAAAATCATCAATAAGCATCACCCATGAGTCAAGGGCAGTAAAAAATAGTCACTTTGGATGAAAAATTCACCAATAAGTATCACCCATGAATCAATGACTTGATCAAAACATGGCATTTGCATCAAATGGAGCAACCATATGATCAAACAAAATGCAATCATGCAGGAAGAATGTGATATACCAAGGAGAAAACAAATGATCATTGAGAAAAGAAACTAGTCATTGAAACTCAGTGTATGAAATGGAAAAAAATCCCATATAAATATTAAATACAAAAGTTTGTTTGTTATCAATTACCAGATCAATACACAAATTTTAAAATTTTCACAAAAATACACAAACTTTTTCTCGGTGTCACAATTAAAATCGTGAATTTTACGTAAAACTCTGAAAAAACACGACATTTGACGTTGTTTCTAGTTTGATGTATAGTTTTTTCAGATTATTTGTAAAATTTGATGCATTTTTTGGGAATTTTAAACTTTGTGTATTTATCTGGTACAGATCATATTGTAAACCAATGATGAATTAGATCACGTGAAAAATAAAGGGTATATCATCCGGGTTAATGTAATGACGCTATTACGATTCTTTCGAGGGTAAGTAAAAGAGGAACTCACCAGGGCCGGGGAATCATTCAGCTTCTCGTTGATTTCCAACACCTTACCAGAGACCGGAGAATTGATATCACTGGTAGCTTTGACGCTTTCCACCGCCCCAAAGCTCTCACCTTTCGACACCGAACGACCCACCTCGGGCAATTCCACATAGACGACATCACCCAAATGGTCTTGCGCGTGATCCGTTATCCCTACAACGGCTTTCTTCCCATCAACCTTCACCCACTCGTGTGAATCAGCGTATTTCAGATCCTTCAGAATCACTAGAAATCAAGACAACGATAGGCGAGGTGAATCAGACAAGACAACATTTGAAACAGAACCGAGAGCATACATACACCTGTGAATCTCTTATGTTATCTCCATATATACAAAGGGTGCATCGAGCAGAACATCGTTCCACGATAAACAGATTTACATAGGCAAAAAACGGCTGAGAAAGGAGAGGCTAAACATGAAACAAATTCGATATCTTTATCTAAAACCACAAATGCAATGAAAGATCATACATACCCTACACTATGCACCAATAGTAAAACCTAATCTCAAAGAAGCAGAAGGAAGCAAAGATCAATTTCCTTCATCTTTCAAGTTTCCTTACACTTTTACAGTGAAATAGAAACGATCCAGCATCAGAAAGAAGAACGATCCCAACATTTACACGACAGGATTTCATTTACACATCCCACATATCCACTTTGGGAGGTGAACAAGAACACAATCATCCGCTAGGCCAAATCAACCTCAAGATTTCCCAGTTTCAATACATATACGATCACACAATCCTTATTTCATCCACAAGCAATCGTATTTCAGAGACAAAACCTCGTGGAATCAGATAGAACTCTGAGATTCTTCCAAGAATCAGAAACCATAGGCAACGAACAGACGATATTCAGAGCAACAAGGATCATCAAATCTCACGTTTCGATTATAACCTGATGATATGGAGAAAAACAAACATAAACCCACCGAAACGAAAATCAGAGATCAAAACGCCGCCATAATCAATCCTCGATCTACGCCAGCGAGACAAAAATACCCAGAAAAGCTTTCATCAGACCAAGCAAAACAAAAAACAGAACACAAAGATCGAGATTCACCGGAAGAAAAGCCTCGTTGGAAGACGGAGATCCTGAGGTGAGAAGCAACCCTAGAAGCCCACATCAATCTCGAAGCCATTTTCGTGGATCTCGCGAGAGAGAGAGAGAGACGATGTGCACAAACAGTGTGTTCGAGTGAGCGCACTCATCGAACGCGTTCTTATTTTATATTGCACTCTTCCGCATAAGGGTTGGTGGGTTTTTGCCTCGTTTGCTTTAAAACGAATATTATATATAATATTTTCCAGACAATATTATATTTTTTTGGTATGATAAATAAAGTAAAACTTATAAAAAAAATTTACACTTGTAAAATGGGTGTAAAACAAATTAATAAACTTTTTACTAGTTAAATTTATTTTTTAAAATTTATAAAATATATAATTATAATTTTTAAACTTATTATTTGATATTAAAAAATCTCGACAATGTTTGATTTATATAGAAATTTAGAAATTATAGTGATATATTTTATAAGTTTGGAAATTATAGTGATATATTTTATAAGTTTAGAAATAAATTTGTTAGGCAAAAAGTTTATAAATTTTTTTTTTTATCATTTTATAAGTTCAAATTTTTTTATAGGTTTTTTTCTAACAAAAAAAGGAGAAACTCTCTCTTGCAAAAGGAAAATACAGAATATTGGTCATTTCTGTTGTAAATCATAACATAAGAACAAACATTGGTTAAAATATTGTAACAGTATTGTGGACTGCCCATGTAAGGGTCGCATTTCCTATTTATTATTTATTATAAATTCGAGATGCATATTTTTATTTGATAGAGAAAGAATAATACTCCTCCGTTTCAAAATATTTGTAGTTTTAGATTATTTTATATGTTTTAAAATATTTGAAATTTTATATTTTAAGATATTTTTATATTAATATATTATTAATGATTGTATTATTTTTTTCGAAATAATATTTATGCACAATTTACAACGTCACATTTTACGTTAAGATACCTAAATTACCCGTCAAACCCGAATAAACCGGGATCCGGTAAAGTAAACCGGAGCCAATGCTCGGGTCAATTCCCGGTTTCAAAAGAATTGAATAATATTATTTAATTTTATTCTAATTAATACTTCAAACACGCAATTTCATATAAAAGAAAAATAACAATTGGACGTGCCTGTGCATATATCGATGCGTGAAAAAAGGAAGGAGACGAGGGAAACTGAAACTGATCGGAGGATGGGACCGTGCGATCGGCTGCAGGAGGCGTTGATGGAGTGTCACCGGCGGGTTCCGGCGGTGGCGGCGCGGCGGAGGACGTGCGGACATCTGAACAGGGCGTTGGCGGAGTGCATCGTGTCGGAAGCCTGTCCGGAGGAGTCAGAGGCGGTGCGATCGCTCTGTTCCAGCTCCGGAACCCGACTCAAGCGCCGTCAATGTAACGACGCTCAGTTCTCTCTCTCCCTCTGTCTCTCTCGCCATCAACAGCGACTTGAGGATCGATGATTTTGGCGGCGATGACGGCGAGATTCGGCGCGGTTGTATTGTATGTCCGATTCGTGTTCGTCGCGAGCCAGTGAGTTCGAGATCTTAGGTTCTCTTCTTCGGTTGTTTGCCGCGCTCCGGTATGGATAATTTTCTAGGGTTTCCGGATGCTGAATCATTGTGATCTATTGGGAAATAGAGGATTAGAGACGAAACTATTGAAATCAGGATCGATACTCTAGGGTTGGGGATAAAATATGTGTTCTATACATGATGATCCTGCAGCCTCTATATGGGAGAATTTGTGGATGTTGCGTAGATGAGCTGTAACTGTTGATTTGGTTCTTCTTCTTCTTGATGGGGGATTGTTGAGACGATGAAATTCTTAATGTACTTGATGGGGGAATCTTTGATGGTTGCCTGGATTAAGACTAGGGTTCTAATTTGATGGTCGGATTGTGTTATCAAGTAAGGTGCTTTACCTGTTCATTGTCTAATTGGTTATGCCAATCAAACAGACTCGCGATCTTGGCTAATGGATCGAACATCAGGGCAAAACCTCTCTCTCTATGATTTTGTCCTGAACTGAGTCAGGGTTAGCTGGATTACATGTGGACTGCTAGCCAGATCTTCACAAGTGGGGCTTCCAAACCATGGTCTGATTTGGTTCCAGAGTCGGTTTCGGGTAAGGTGGGAATGGGAGATTAAGTATATGGTAGAGGAAGGTTAATTGCTCAAACCTATGATTAATCCTTCCCCC
>NW_010968045.1:445416-469620 GCF_000463585.1 Tarenaya hassleriana | reverse complement strand
CCCCCCTACTCACCTCTGGAACCATGCTTACCATTTTGTTTTGCTTCAGTATGTACTTTGGTGAAAATGGTTCTGCTGCAAATGGCTTGGCAACTTACACCATATATATATGTGCCCGGATTGAAGATATATGGCTATCAATGCCTGCCTGGTCTCCCTTTTCGAGCAGTAACAAGAAAAAGAGGGTTCTGTTCTGGTCTGTGAGAAATACGATATCAATGGTGAGAATCTGTAACTTGGTCACAGCCTATATTAGATGCATGAACTGTACGGCTATACCTTTGGATTGTTGAACTGTAGCCTTGGATTGGATGTGAAGCTCACCCACAACATAAACAGGTCAAGAAGCCTTGTGGAGCTACTTTGAGCTGCTTCAGCTGATGATGTTTTGCCAGTATTCTACGCTTTTCTCCGGTATAGATGTTAAGAGACAGAATCGAAGCTATACAGCAGCTCAGAACGCTGTCGTTAGCGTGAATTTCGAGAGCGTTCGGCCGGGAATTCTCGAGCCGAAGGTGGTGAAACCTATTGGTTCTCTTTAACAATGTCTCTGACTGTTCTTGAGATGCAGAGGAATTCCTGGAGAAGTGGAAACAAGGGATGGAGAAAATTCGCCAGAGACTTGTTCTCATCTTTTGGTAAATTCCGCTTGTCCTAAACGTTTTTAATTGGGATTTTATGGTTTTCTTGGAAAAGAAAAACAAAATGAAAAATGTAGATTTCACAATTGATATATGAATCTAAAGCATGGTAATATTTTTTTTTATAATCATTAATTGGGATTTATGGTTTTTTTTATAATCATTAATTGGGGGCTTGGTCTGACAAATATTTGCGAAATACCCAAATGTCCAAACATTCAGATTTTTCAAATATTCGAAATTAAGTTTTGTATCGAATGTCGAATTTTAAACATTCATATACTTGAATTCAAAATCGGATAATTCCGAAATTTAGGATAACAGACGAGCCCATGGATGGATGGAGCTAGTTTGAGGCAAAATGTCACCAATAAATAAATAAAATAAAAATTCATTTTTCCTACGCCCACCGGCTGGCGTCCTCATCGTGTCATATTTTCTGTTTCCCGAGAAATCAGAGAATTTCTGTGGAATTCTCCGCTGGTTCGGTGGTAATCAAATGGGAAGTTCTTTGATTTTCTCCACGAGAATCTCTCGGTTCCCCATGTCGCCTCTCCCTCTGACCAACCGGAATCCGAGTCCATGTCGGATTCCGGCATTGAGCAGAAATTTCCGACGTGGTTTCTCGAGAATCTCACCTCACTTCTGTTCAAGAGCTGTTCTCTCAGAGGTTTCCGGTCCGAAGCAGTACCCGAGAGTCGGTGCCAAATCCACCGGACCAATTCCGCCGTCGCAGCTCCTACATGTCGTCGAAACCGCCGCTAAAACGGGCGCCGAGGTTTGAATTCCAGAAACTTCCGTCAATTTCGATCACGCATATAAGATCTCTTCGAGTGAAATCCCTGTATCTAGTGTGTTTACTGGATGGATATCGATTGAAAAATGTGAGGTGGTAGTATTAGTATATGAATGTGATTTGGCCAATTGGTATTATCATAGCCTTCTTCATGATCAAAGGCTAAGGATTCATTACAATCGATTTAACATTTCTTAATCTTTCGGTTTATATGAGAGATCTCCTTCTGCAGGTGGTGATGGATGCTGTCAACAAGCCTAGGAATATCACATACAAAGGCCTTACCGACTTGGTAACTGAGTAAGGGGACTTTGCCCTAATTCTATCACTTTTCCAGGTCTAGGGTTTGCGATTTGGATGAACATTTCACCGTTTTCATGAAAAATTCTACTATGGGTATATCGGGTTTTCACCAAGTTATAAGCTTATTCTCTTCTCTTACAAACTGTCTGGATTTGTAGCACTGACAAAGCAAGCGAGGCTGCTATTTTGGAAGTGGTGAAAAAGAATTTCGGGGATCATCTGATTCTCGGGGAAGAAGGCGGCGTCATCGGGGATTCATCTTCCGATTATCTCTGGTGCATTGATCCTTTAGGTAATCTGTCTCTGTAATAAAACCTCGATGATGCTTAGTTCATGTTTTTTTTTCTTCATGTCTGGTTCTTGTTTTCGATAGATATGCAGTTTCGTGAAGTTGAATAATATTTACCCTTCTTGCCTTTCTATTTCATAAATAGATGGAACAACGAATTTCGCTCATGGCTATCCTAGCTTTGCGGTTTCCGTAGGCGTTCTCTTTCGCGGAAACCCAGCTGCTGCTTCTGTGGTAAATTCAGAATTCTTGCAAAAAAAAAAACATAACTATTACTACGTTTTTTTCCCTTTGGTAATGCTCCGAGAGAGAGAGAGAGAGACTCTAAGAACAATTACCCCGTCTCCAGGTGGAGTTTGTCGGTGGTCCAATGTGTTGGAACACACGCACATTTTCCGCCACTGCTGGTATAATCGAACGAGATGTTGTCTTGTTTCTTTGTTTTCGTCTAATTCGGTTTTTCGTAATATTTGTTTAACTAGTTCTTGATCAGGTGGTGGAGCGTTGTGCAATGGGCAGAGGATTCACGTCAGTAAAAACGACGCTGTAAGTGAAAAGAAACGTCTTCCGCCTGTTAGATTTAGTGTACCGGACTTTTAATATCTCTCGGCGGCTAATTTTTCCGCGAATCAAGAACTGTTTTTACTCTTGAAAGAGTCTATTGAACTTTGGTTGTAGATAGAACGAGCTCTTCTTATAACGGGATTCGGGTATGAACACGATGATCCATGGAGTACGAACATGGAATTGTTTAAAGAATTCACCGATGTCAGTCGGGTAAGGCTATATCGGATTCGGGAAATGGCTCGTTCCTTTTTTCCTATCCGCCCGCCTTTTTTTTCCTCGCTAACCAGAGTTACTACTTGTCCTCCGTTAAAAGGGCGTAAGAAGACTCGGGGCTGCGGCAGTCGATATGTGCCATGTAGCCCTCGGGATCGCGGAATCTTACTGGGAATATCGTCTAAAGCCGTGGGACATGGCGGCCGGAGTTCTCGTAATCCTCCTTCATTCCTTCATCTTTCATCGGATCTGCATTCACTTAATATACATAAAATCTGTCTCGAATCGATGCTAGATTGTCGAGGAAGCTGGAGGAGCGGTGACTCGGATGGATGGAGGCGAGTTTTGCGTTTTCGATAGGTCGGTTTTGGTGTCGAACGGCGCTCTTCACTCCAAGGTTCATGAACTGTAACTCTTCTCGGGTGAAAAAAAACCAATTTTGTTTTTAATGTTTTCGGTTCTTGGCTTGACGTTTTTCGGGTTTTTTTCCGACGGATTGCAGCTTCTGGAAAGAATCTCGCCCGCTACCGAGAAATTGAAGAGCAAAGGGATCGATTTCTCGTTGTGGTACAAGCCCGAAAACTATCACACCGATCTTTGAACTCGTTCGGAAATCATTCAAGAAGGTACTCTTCTCTTTATAGAATTAGAAACAACGGGAACTCGAGAAATAGTGTCGGTTTTCGGGTCATGAAAACCGGTGAACAATTGCATAACCGGTATGGTTTATGGAACTGATTCGTCTTTCCAAGCCATTTCTTGAACAGAGGCTTCATGGATCATCAAGCCGGTTTTCCTTTGTCCGGTCCAGACTTCATATAAACCGAACCGGAGTTTGGAATCTTGATCTGACTCCATGGGAGAAACATAGATCTCGAACCGGCCATCCGTTTCGTCCGGTACAACCATTTCCAGACCACTCTTGCCAAAGATCTGGTTAATTGATTTGATCCTCTTCCACGTCGTCTTCCCTTTCTTCCCGATTTTCGCCGACATAAAAACCGGAGCTTGGTCCCATCCCGTCGCATCCGGTTTGAAGGAAACCTTGAAACCGATTTGGTATTTCTTGCCCGGTTTTACATCGACCGTACCGGTTACCTCCAGCCAACAAATCGTCTTCAATTCAGCCGGCTTCCTACACAGCCAAGCACCATCCATTTCTATCGGAATTAGAATCCTGACCGTTGGTATACGGTAAACCGGTCTTGGTTCATCGGTTTAGTAATGAACCGGTTATCCGGTTTGTCAAAAAAAAAAAAGTAAAATAAAATATTGACATATACCCATCTTCTTTGGGGATAATCCAATAGCGAGAGTCGCCTCCCCAAGTGAAGTTTAGTCCTCTTGGCTTTATAATCCTCAAGTTTTAAATATTCGATTTAAATTTGAATTCGAATTTATAATTTGAAATCATTTGTAAATTCGATTTGGGTTTGAAGATCGGGTTCGATCCTTTATACTCGAAGTAGTTGAATATAAATTGAAATATCTTAAAATATTTTAGTAAAGTGACCACCTCCTAATTTTATTTCAGTCCAACAAATTTAATTTCTTTTATAATGTTATTTTATTGAAATTTAGGATATATTATTATGTAGCTAAAAAATGGAATGTTTATATGTTTGTAAAAAAAAAACCTTAGAAGCTCCAAGTTTTTGTTAAATTTGTCGCATATTAATTTAAACTAATTTTAAGATTGTTTAAGTATTTTTTTTAAGGAAAAAATACGATTAAAGAAAGTTTGGTGGTTTATATAATTTTATATTGAAAATAAAACCAATAATTCCTCGTCTATTTGCTTTAAACTTAATATAATGTAATTCCTAGTTTATAATTCGTGTTTTTATTCATAGTTTCTTATTAATTTTGTAAAAAAAAAATCACGTAACGAAGCAAAAACAGCAAGGGAATATTCCACGCGCCTTAATCTCCGATCTGAGCGAAAAAGGCCAAAACGCGTGGGTTGTAGTATGGCGATTTTGTGGCTGTGCTTTCCACGCGCCACAAGTGCGCGTGGTATGGTTTCACCGTAGTATCTTATTTTCTCCCAATAATATAGTTTTTTTTTCTCTCTCTAAAGCATGTAATTTGTGTATGGTGACAAAAAAACATGACAATGATTAAGTGAAAGGTTCACATTTTTTTTCCAATGAAGAATTACTAAATATCATTATATGGTTTATTTTAATTTGTTACTTAATTACATTGGTCGGTTTTTAAGCATCAAACCTATATATTAATCTATACAACCGCTAAAATTTAATAATTGTACAAATAAAATTGAATTCGAAATCAAACTAAAAATAATTTAATTTAATTGAAATTATTCGCTATAGATTTAATTTTAAAAAAAAAGATTCAAAACACCAAAAATTAACACGGAAAAGGAAAAAAAAAAACTTGCTCTCTCTCTCTCTCTCTCTCTCTCTCTCTCTCTCTCTCTCTCTCTCTCTCTCTCTCTCTCTCCATCTCTATCTATTTTTAATATATTATTGTTTTGAATTTTATTTTTGAGATGGGGCAGTAATATTACAGACCTCTTCTGAAAAAAAAAAAAAAAAACTCTCTCTCTCTCTCTCTCTCTCTCTCTCTCTCTCTCTCTCTCTCTCTCTCTCTCTCTCTCTCTCTCTCCATCTCTATCTATTTTTAATATATTATTGTTTTGAATTTTATTTTTGAGATGGGGCAGTAATATTACAGACCTCTTCTTTCAAATGGGCTTTATATAGGAGATGCAAATTTCCACTCTTAAGGAATTTTTCTTTATGAAAAAGAATAAACTGTTATGTGAACTGAATAATATATATAATTTTTTTTTAAAATTAAGTACAATTTGAAAACCGATTAAATATACCTTTTTTTAAAAAAATAATCAGATTAATTGAACTCAAAAAAATCTGAATCCAATATAAAAAAAAAATCTAATGAAAAACCATGAACATTTTTTTAATGAAAACCAAACACTCGTAGTGACGAAAATATATACCAAAATTATCGAAATAAAAATAAAAATAAAATCCGAAAATATTCATCATGTGTAAAATAAATCTTTAGTTTGATTAAAATAACAACTTGTAGATAGGTGCCAAGTACAATTGAAAAAGTAGCTAGAGATGGACATTTATACTAATGATATGTTATAGCTTAAAGGGATGCAAAAGTTAGAACAATTTAATTTGTAATAACTAGACATGAATATAGGCTTTTCATTATATATATACTATTAAGAAGGATTAAAAAGGCGTAAAGCGTCTGTATTGTCCGAATTCGAATCTCAAATTTGGAAAAGGGCATTCACACTACCTTTATCGACCTCTAGAATTAGTCCGACGAGGTTTGAGCTTCTCCCCTCCGGCCAACAATGGGACAAGTTGGGGAAATGTTCTTTCAAATTTTTACTGATCTGCCTCAGTTTTATGTATAAGTTAATCTTGAGTACCCTCCAGCTTCGCAATTGTTTGGTGGAATCCCAAATCCTAGGGGGAGATTGGGTTGTGGAAATCCTTTAGAGATAGGCTGGTAGGCTGGAAAATGTCATGGTCTTTCTTATTTTGTGTTGTTTTTCTTATTTTTCTATAAAATAATTCATAGACTTTTTTATCGAATATTTGTTTCGATAAATCCGAACCAAACCCGAAAAAATCCGAACCGAATCGATTAAGATTATATATCCGATTGGATATAAATATTCTAAATCCGAACAACCCGAACCCGAAATAACCGAATCCGAATAACCCGATCCGATCCGATCGCCCACCCCTACAGGCCGTCCAAAAACAGCACGGCGTCCGCCTTTTCTTGGGCAACAAATACGGCCCATAACTCCAATGCACGCCGTTTCTACAATCCGATTCTAAACAACCTGCCGTTTTCCACTTCAACCGAAGAAATGTTTCTGACAACCTCTCCCTGTTTCATTACAAAAATGTGTAAAATATGCTCAAAAGAATCCATACTCTTTCATATATCTGATTCTCTGAATTCCGTCTTCAGAAAGTGAAGAAAATCTCCATTGATGTCTTCTTCTTCTTCGTAAGCTATAAGAACTTGAGGTGAAGAAATCAGACAGACATTCCACATGTTCTTTTACTTGGTCACAAACCCTTCTCCCAATCATCAACCACGTCTTCTTCTTCCCCGGAGCCGACCCCCTGTAAGTTTCCGGCATCATTTCCAACCATGCTTGTCTCATTAGCAGATACAGAGGCGGTGGACATGGCCTTTTCCGACCCTAACACGCTCCAACGGTTAACTGAAACAGCTGTCCGAGCGTCGGCCTTCACCTGAATATCCGTCGAAGATGCAACGGGCGAATCGTCGTCGGCTCCCCATGAATCGTCGTCGTGAATCACAGCTTTCTTCCATGGATTCCCTCTCCGACCTTCCATGGCCGTTCCCCCATCGGGTTTTCCACCCCACGGGTTACGGGCTTGCGATGTTTGCCCGACGTTCTGAACCACCACCATGACGGCTCCTTGGTACACAGACCCGTGATCCAGCCTTCTCATCGCGGTGGCTGCTCGGGCCGGGTCATGAAAAACGGCTATCGCGTTCTTGTCGTTAAGCCAAACGAGCTCGCATTCACCTCCGAATCTCAGGACCAAGGTGCTGATACTCGCATCCCTCGGCAGATCCATAAACGAAACGACGAGCCTCGGGTCCATATCTACCATTGGATCAAAGGCCGGTGGGTGGAGGGCACTTACAGTGACAGAGCCCTTCCCTCCGATGATTCTCGACGGTGGTTTCGACTTTGGTGTGACGTGAACTACTGTGAACCGTCTTGGCTCCCACCCGGCATTGCTCACCGCAAGTTTCCACCTCCTGGCTATCAACCTGATGGCATCTCGTTTATCTTTCTGCAACGGGCAGAAGACGTGGAGCTTCAGGGCACTTGCATTTGCACTTCCTCTGCTCTTTCCGAGCACCAAGAACTTGCACCGCTCCTCCACAGCCAGTACCCATTTCGGGTCACGCATGTCCGAAATTATCTCCTTCATGGCGTGATTCTCGCCAAAATGCAGAGCATCGAGATTTGGGGGAGTGATATCGAATGCATCTTGCAGAACCCGTTTCCACTCCAGCTTAGCACAGTCATCGTCACATGTAAGTTTTCTCTGTCCAAGAGGGATTCGGTTTCCAGTTGACTCGACGGGTTGAAGTGGCACCGGAAGATTTTTCAAGACGGAGGCTTCATAGAGAGAATCAACACCGAAACCACCCACAGTTCCTCCAGCATCACAAGGAATTGCAGCTGATATACGCCCACAGGAACAAGTAATTGTGACCGGAAATTCACATCTCAAATCCGGGCAAGGATCAGAAGGATGACAGAGCGCTGCACAAGTGTGCAGCCTGCAGTCTCTTCTAGGGGCACCACATGTCTGTCCACAAGAGATGGGAACACATGTTTCGGTTTCAACTCCAACATCACAAGGTTCGGGATGACAAGTTCTGGCGCAAGCATGCATGCCACATCGTCTGGTTTTCCCGCAGAGCTTGGTACATCTAATATCCTTCAACCCACAAGGTATGTTCCTGAGAACCACATGACCGCCGATGCATTTCTTTTCTACGGGCACCGAGCAAGGTGGGCAATCTCCAAAATGACAGGCGTGAGAAGCTGCATGGCCACAAGGCTGAAGAACCGAGCACAGAAGCTGACAGCTAGGGGGAGATGTTCCGCAAGGTAATGGAGGAGGAATCGAAGTTTTTCCACATGCACATGTCAAATCAGTGAAAATCGTCTCGAGGCAAGAAGGGCAGTGGCCACTGTGACATAGAGATTCACACGAATGTTGTCCACACCTTAGCTTCTTACCACAAGGGATTTGACAAAAGTGTGGATCCCAATCCAAATGGGTTGGATCATTCTTCGGATTGGAGAGAAGGCAGCAACGGTCGCTACACCTATGCCTCCCACAGTTCTTCTTACGACCACACGGTTTTTCACAGACAAAGTTCTCTGCCTCTGCAGTTGTTTTGTAGCATTCCACAATCCTAGAAGCGGATCCACATCGACATTTTTGGTTGACCTGGATCAAACAAGGCGGGCAATCACCGGCATGGCACACCTCATTGCAGCTGTGTAGCCCACAAGGAAGAACCTTCCTGCAAATGTAGGAACAGGAAGGAATCGGATCCAGGCAACTCCGTCTCTGCTCTTCCAGAGTCGTTTTCCCGCAGTAGCATGTCTTAATCCTGTTGGGCAGCAAGTCACAGTCCCCACAGGGACCAGGATGGCAAACCTCACGACAGCTATGATTACCACATCCGAGCAATCTTCCACAGGTCGAACTGCATGAGAACAAGCCATATTCTACCTTCACCTCTCCTTTGATGTTCATGTCTCCACATATGACAACATCGGACTTTTTCTTGCAAAAACAATTGGCATTGACAAGTAATTGGCAAGGATCACAGGGACCAACATGGCATGTCCTTTCACATCGATGACGCCCACAACCGAGAAGCTTATTGCAGCACTGCCCGCAAGTCGAAACAGAACTTCGCTCTGAGCACCTCGTTGTAATCATCTTCTTCCCACAAGGACAATGTCGAGGTGGGGCAAAGGCCTTACAAGGAGGGCATGGACCTGGATGACATTGCAACACGCAAACATGAGGACAACGATCCTTTTCACTTGTCTCAGCCCCTGCAAATTCCTTCTCCAGTGGCTTCCCGCATGGTTCTCCACAAGAATGTGGTGTCAAGTATGGATCAGATGGCGGATCTTTCCTCTTTCCGCAAAAGCAACGATAGCATATCTCCTTTGACGATGTTAACTGTACAGATTGGCAACCAGGACACCTCCAATTAAAACCATGGTTTTTCTCCACTGCCAAATCAACAGAAGTCGGTGCTCGCACCCATCTCTTGATACAGTTCAGATGGAAAATAGAGTAACAGCTGGTACAAGACCAGATGTTTGCAGACCGCCTGACCATATCATAACAAATCATACACTCAACAGCCCCCTTCATTAGCTTATCCTGTATTTCTTGCACAAGTTGAGGCAAGTCCGGATCTTTCAACCCCGCCTCTTTGTTCTCGCTTCTCTCAGTAGCAATCTCCTGTCTCGTGTGTCGAGCAAAGTGTCCCCTTGACACACCCCTCTGGCGATTATAAGGCGGATGTCCTTGTCCTGAACCATTATTCCTTCTCTGGCGGTTAGCAGGGGGAGGACCTAATGCACTATTCCCACGCCCACGGGCATGGTTATTGAGTAGAAGACCTGCATCGGTGTGCCGCCTTGGCTGATTAACAGGAAGAGGTGCAGAATTGGCATCGATACTTGCGGAATCCCGATCCAGATTAGAAGAAATCAATGGCTCATTTACCACCACTGAAGTAGAGGCCCCTCTAGGGACCCAAGTCTGCCGATAACCCTGAGGACCAAATCTAGGCCTTTCCCTCCGGTCCCTCCTTACTTGAGAGCTCATTCTCTGTGATTCCAAGCACGCAGAATCAGAGCCCGTTTCCACAGTCACAGTAGGAACAACCCAAACGAATTCACAAAATGATATCTGTAAAGAAGAAGCCCATGACAAAATGTTCAGATTCTAGCTATCAGAATCAAATCAAACGCTTTTTAAGCAAAACCTTGAACAACACCCACAAACCCTTAAAAGTAATCCGGGACTTAATCCAAATATGAAACAAAATTAGTCACAGCCAGGCATCATATGGAGGGCTGAGATCGAAAATCCTAGAACGTTTCCAACAGAAAGGGAAAAATCAAAGACAACCCTAGTTACCGTTTCCAACAAAAGAATCCGAAATCCACAAAAATTCGGCTAATCAGGCATCAAGATTACAGAGAAGAAGGCCGAAATTGATGTTCAAAATCCCGAAGCAAACGACGAATCATCACAAGACAGTACCTGGCTAGGAAACGATCACAGGTGATGACCTCTATCTATCGAGGGGAGAGAGAAAGAACGATAGAGAGAGAAAATGGAGGGGCGAGGGAGAGGCCGCCTCGGCCTTGCAGCCAAATGAAGGCGCAACTTCTCCGTCCTCTGGTTTTTATTTTATTTTTATTTTCTCTAATTTTATGATTTGGCGACAATATTGAGCTCGGTGCTAAATGGGCCATTTATGGGCCTACAATGGGCCTAACTCATTCATGAAACCAAACGGCACGCGTTTTAGTAAGCGTAAAAAGAAACGAGACGGTGTTTCCCTCTCAAACGACACGTCAGCTCATCTGAGCTTTGCTGGAATTTATTTTCATAAAAAGTTATTTATTTTCATTAAATTAATGAAACCTTGTGAGGGATGATGACTTAATTCTTCCGGCAAATATTTCCCAGTCTCCGCCGCCGCCGGTTTCTTCTCTGTCGGAATCTGCAGACTCTTCTTCTGGAATGGAATCTCGCGTTCTGTTTTCGGGTCAATTCACGAACTTGGCGATTTTCCCGCGCCAGACCCGCCAAGCCTCGCTTGCTCCGTTCGCGCCTCTCCGCCGTTCTTGCTCCTTTGTCAGATGTCTCGAATTCGATATAGACCGGTTTTCAATGCGGGTCGGGTTGATTCGACCCATAAACTCCATAAAATCGGCGGCCGGTGACGACATTGCGGTTATTTCAGAGGAGAAGAAGGGTTCGGGGAGTGGAACCAAAAGGAAGAAGCTGGCTGTGTTTGTGTCGGGTGGCGGCTCGAACTTTAAGGCCATTCATGAGGGATGCGTTGATGGTTTGGTTCATGGTGATGTTTCAGCCAATGGTGGTGTTGTAAGAAACGAAATTTTCCAGTGCTTGCATATTGTGTACCAAGATACTAAACATCTGACTATGGGGCAGAGGGTTTATTGAGTGTGAATCTTGACTTGGTCGAGGTCATAAGTCTGCTTCAAGTTCAAAACCAGTTAAGAAGTGAAGCCTTGAGTTTTAAGTTAAAGAAAGAAGTTGTGGTTAAGCTCTGAAGTGAATCTTGTGAGGGATGATGTCTTAAGTTCAGATCAGAACTTAATCAAGAGGTCTCTCTAGCTGTAATTGATGTCTGAATTTTGTACCTTGAGTTGAGGTTTAGAGATTGAATGATATGGGTTGAATTTCATCTATGACAAGGAATGAAATATCTCCATCTTCTCAATCCAGAGCAACTTAATGTACAGAATCTAGTTTGCAGGGGAAAAAGACAAGGTTTATCAGATGCCATAGGGGAAGCTCCTTTAAGATGGGGCTCCGAGGTAAGAAGCAAAGTTGTAGAATGTCACTGAATATTCCACCGGCAGTGACTTGAGCACCTGCTCCTGGGCCACGGACAATACCGAGCGGTTGTGGAAGCTATGACGTTATCTGCACCCGAAAGCCGGGCAAACGGGTGATCTTTCTTGCATCCACCGCTCCTACGTATCTCAAAACCTAATAGACACACATCAGAAGGGAAAGTTCTTGGATTCATGTCTCAAACATGGTCTCTGAGTAGTAGCTGAATTGGTAAAGACAAGAACAGGAACTACTTTCTTGTTCTTGCCATTATTCCTTTGGACAATTCGTTCAGAAGGCTTTGAACATGTACATCAACTAAAACCCCAGCTTGTCAGTTTCCACCAAAAGTTATTTATCATTCCTCGATGATTTTGAATGTAACCATTTTCCACGACATTACCCTATGATACATCTATCAACCAACGGTAAAATCACATCACCAAACTATGAACAATCAACAAAGAAACAATTGACGGATAGCAAACATGTGGCGGATCCCAAAACATGGGTCTTCGGCGATCCATTGCTTACGCGATGAGCTATGTAGCTCTGCCGCCGATATTTTCGGAAACAGACCAGCCCGATAAATGTACGGAACACGAACTGCGAAATCTCCGACAGAAGCAGCCAGGAAGGTGGCAACCTCACTGAGAGAAGCAACCGGCATGATTCTGTAGAATACTTCGATCGATTCAGAAGATTACCGGCGACGAGACCCACCGGAGAGAGAGGAGAAACCGGCGATCGATCGCAGTTCGCCGAGGTCGAGGCAGTGACACTTTCGTAAATATCGAGAATGTAGGAAAGCGTGGAAGTGGAATCCAAGTGAACTCTGAAGCAATTCAAATCACATGGCTGGCTCCCGGTCCCGGGATTAGTCTGGGCCTCGGCCCAGGAAACCCGGTTACCAAAAAAAAAAAAAAAAAAAAGTGAACTCTGAAGCAATTGCGCCGTCGCATTCAAATGGCCTAATGGGATGACACGTGTATGCTTGTTATTGCTTGAAATATTAACTGACGTGGATTAAATATTTAAATTCCAATCTTTTTAATTAGTAATTTCAATTGTAAAATCACCCTCGAAAAAAGGGCGAGTAGCCCAACAAACACGACGCATGATTATTCTATTTAGTGCTTTCAAAGTTAATAGCATTTAACCGTGTTAACATACAATGTAATTACTGCATATTACATATACTTAATATATTATAAATAAGACTATGAGAATTTGTACCAAAAAAAAAATTATATTATAATTAAAAATAAAACAAAAAATGCGACGGACAAAATAGGAGCAGTATTTGATCTAGCTCCTCTGGTCGCTGGAACTGATGTTGCGATATTTGACCCGGGTTCGAACCGCAGTATTATAATATCTTTTTACTTAACCGGGAAATTATAAACCGGCCGGTTCGGATCCGGTTCTGTTGTAGCGGATTTTTTTTCCCAACTTAAACCTCACTTTATCCCTCCTCCCCGACAACTCGCCGCCGCATCTTCCGCCACAACCGCTGGATGTCGAAATCGCCGGCGGAATTTCACAACCGGAGGAGAAGCTCTCTCTCACGGAATCGGATTCCTCCCAGAGACGATCAGACCTCTGTTTCACACAGGAGCTTTCCCGGTAAAGGCTTGCGTCGGGGAACGACGGCAACCAAACCGGAACATGACTCGCTTTCGGCGGCGCGTGAGGGGCACGCGAAGTGACTCCGCTGGGTCTCAGCCGCGGGACAGGCTTCGCGAAAGGGATTTCCGGCGTGGAGACAACAAAATCGGAGAGCTCTCGGAGGTTGTTGGACCGGATCAAGCAATTGGCGTCGGTGGCGGAGCCGCCGGAAAATAGGTTACAGGAGGAGGAGAGGTCTCGGAGGCCGTCGACGACGTCGAAAAGGTTGGATTCGGTACGATTGGCGGCGTTTGAGAGCGACGCGCCTGCTCCGGCGAGGCGTTGCATGTACTTGGTGGCGATTAGGGTTAGTGCCTCTAAGGCGGAGAATTCGGCGGCTCTAAATCCGACTGACCGGCAAATCTGCGAGACGGCAACTCTGGTGAGCGCGAACGAGAACTCCGCCGCGGACGGTGGCGATTCTTCGGCGGCATCGGGATCTTTATCCTGCGCCGCCTTTTCATGGCGGCGGAGACGTTTTTGGAAAAAACCCTAATTTTGCTGGTTTCGAACCCGCCGCATCGTTTGTATAAATCTGGCGTGTAGTTACACAAAAAAGCCACTAAGGACCGATAAATTTATTTTTAAAAAATAATAAAAACAATTTGGGAGATTATCAAATTTTGACACCTATAATTTATTTCTTAATAACCGAAAAACAAAAAACAATTACATGGAGTCGGTTGAAATCATTATAATAATAAAATCTTCATTACAGAATTTGACTAAAGAAATGTAAAATTTATTAAATATAAAATTTATTAGGATAGAGAATATATATATATATATATTATAATAGTAAATCATATATAAATACTTAAAATTTTATAAAAATTTCAAATAAATATTTGAACTATAAAATTTTTATATAAATATCTAATATTTTTTAAAAGTCTATATAAATATCCAAATTTCTGAAAAAAAAAATTAAATAAATTCAAATCGTTATTATTTTTATTTAAAAAATATCTAATTTTTAAATTTATATTGAAATTTTTTTTAAAATCTAAATATTTTTATTAGATTTTTAAAAAATTTAAGTATTTATATGAAAATTATATAATATATATTATTTATGTGAGATTTTTATAAAAGATCAGATATTTATATAAAATCATATATTATTTATATCTAATTTCAGATTTGTCTTTCTCTCATTAACAAAAAATATTTTTTGTTTTCTGATTTTTCAATCTTTTTACTATTTTATATTCTTCGATTAATTATTACTAAATTTAAACATCATGATATTCAATCTCATACTTTTTACGATTTCAGTGGCATATTTTTTTGCTTGTAAATTTTGTGGTTATTTAATTATTATTATTAAATTTTAAAATAATAATATTCAATCTCCTATACTTTTACGATTTCAGTGGCATATTTTTTCCTGCGTGTAAATTTTGTCGTTATTTGGTTGGAATTGGACAAGGTATCATTATTATTAGGCCTATGATACATAAGTGGCCCATTTGTAATGGGCTTGATGTTATGTATCCCATTTGTAATGGGCTTGATGTTTTTCTTTTTCTTTTTCGTTTTAGTTTCCATTAATTAGGTTCAAGATCTAAAAATAATTATTTATAAATCCACTACCAAAAAATAATATCGTTTTTTTTGGTAACCCATCATCGTACAACCCTTTGGATCGGACATCATCCGGCTCTACAGTCCGGACAACATCTAGTAAATCTCGACTCCGTACAATAGTCGACAAACCACGCAAAATAGATAAACCAATCGAAACTGATCGGATAGAGAAACTCAGAATTTCGTATAGGAGAAATTTGTCCTTTTTTTCAATTAAATTGGAGACTTATGATAATATTAAGTTTACCTTGGTCTAATTGGTATATTTTATTATATTATATGTTCTAATTAAAAAAAAGATTTTAACCTTGTCTTCATGTCATGTTTTAATCACAGGTTTTCTACTGTGCTAATTGCTAATTAGTAATTACATATCCTAGGAAATCAAGGATTTTTTTATTTATGAAATTGCATGGATTTATGTACATTTTTTTAATATCCACTTACTATTATATAACAACCCTAACAAATATCACTTTCATATTAATATTAGGGGTATCAATTTGGGTCCGAGGTCCGAAGTCCGACCCGGCTCAGTCCGAAAAGAGTAATAGCCTTGTATGCATATGCTATGCATATAAAAAAAAATTATTATCTTAGATACAATTTATTAAAAAATACAATATCATCATAAATAAATGTATATCTAGAAATTATTTCTATGGCTTTTTTTATTTTGTAAATCTATGGCTATTATTTCTTAAGATATATTATAATAACTTATTGATAGCATATGATAATTACTTTAAATATAATAACTTAGATAATCGTTAAAAAAACCGTCGCCAATTCATTTTTGGTAAAAAAAAAAGTTCTTCGGAAATTATATTTTTTGTAAAATTTTATAATCGCCAAATTAACTAAATTTATTTTCCTACCATATGAAATTAGTTCAAATTAAATGTGCAAAAACATTTAAAAAAATTGTGGACTGGTAGTTCGATGATATATATTCATTCATTCGCTCGTTGACTTTTGTTTGTCATTCATTTATGAAAATAAGAAGCATAGTGGAACAAAATAATACATTGCATGTGTGTTGAGTTGTAAATTTATATGTCACAATGATTTTGTTTATACCATTTTAAAATAAGTTTTGAAGTAAATACAAGAAGATTCCTATTGATATATACAAGACAAATCATAAAACTACCATCATAAATACATAATTAATATAAAATCCAAAATGCATATAAAGAATATAAGAAGACGAGATTTTTAGAATCACACCTAATATAAAAAAAACAATATTAAATAAAGCCATTTTACCAAAAAACAAAATATGAAATAAAACCAACACCTAGGTAGAATAGAAAAATAGAACTTCAGTTCATGCAATGCCAAGTCTCCATTCTCCATCTTAGGCCCCATATTAGGGGTGGGCACAAATACCCAAAAATCAGGTATCTGTCGGATATCCATCTCACGGATATCCGATCTTAGAGTACTCGTAATTTTTAAATCCAAACCCAAATCCCGATTTTTCAATATCTGTAAATCCGAATCTAAATCCGAATAATAGAATTTTTAAAACCGGATACCCAATTATTATGATTATAAATAATTATATCTTATATTTATATAACATTTTTATAAAATATAATTATTTTAGATGAAATAATATCATATTTTTTAATATTAATTCAAAAAAATTAAATTTATTATTATTTATCTCTTATTATCTCTTTTGTCTTATATATTTTATCATAATTTATCAATTTTTATAAATCTATCTTTATTTTTTGAAAATTTTATATATGAATATTATTTTTTTATAAATAAATCCAGATTAAGATACCGCGAATACCCGACCATTATTCCGGATATCCGTACCTCGGATATTCGTAAATATCAAAGCTCGTATATAAATTTTATAGTTAAATATCCGAGTCTTCCAGATCCAAATCTAAATCTCTCGATTTTTCTGATTATTCGACCTGTGTCCACCTACTCCATATGATTACAATCTGCTTCCATATATCTTCTTCTATATATATATATATATGTGGATATAGACGTGAGATGTATAAATATAGCATATATATATATATTATATTTGTCTCATTGAAATCCGCCCTTCAGTTTCCTCGTTGGGTCCACTTTGTTGCAAATCCAATACATGTATACATATATATATATATAAATACTATGTTTGCACCTTCCCCTTGCTTTAAAATATTGCATGAAATTGCATTCCTTTCTTGGGCCCGAGAATAAAAGTTTGAAAATTTGTTTCCCATGTTACTCATCATTTCTAAATTCTATCTAATTGCACACACATATACAATACATACATACATATATATATATATATATTGCATTAAAAAAATAGAATCCCATATGAGACAACTGGATTTGTAGTCAAAATAACCCTAAAGTTCCCGTCTTTCTTCCCTTTCCCCTCTTGATTTCTGGGATTCTGTTCTTGAAGCTTCTATCAATATTTTTTTTTCTGAATTATTTCAAACAATTTTGTATTTCTCTCCATCTGTCAATAGCATATTCCTCTGGGCTCTGAGTTGTCATGACTGCGATGGGGTTGGTGCTCTTTTCGTGATTGTTTCCTCTCTCTTTTTTGTCCCCTTTGCTTTTTCGTAAAGTTTCCTGCAATTTTTTTTCTCCATCGAGCGTGATTGTCGATTTGATCGCCCGCTCATCGTTTTTATCTGCTACTGCGTTTATGGGTTTCGTATCGTTCGATGTCTGTTTCGTAACGATCGGATAACGCCAGATTTGGATTAAACAGAATTACAAAAAGGTACGGATCCCCTCTGCAATTTCTCTCTCTCTCTCTCTCTCTCCCTCTGTTCTTGGTTCGAGTTTTTTGGATTTTCCTTTGGACTTTTTGCGTGCGATTTTCCGGTTTTCGTCGGATGCCCATTTCGTGTTTGGATTTCGCATTCAATACCCATTTCCAAAGTTTGAATTTTCGCATCTGGGTTTTTTGAATTTTTTGCATCTGGGTTTTCTTCTCGTTTAGGGTTCATACTTCATCCCGACATGCATGCGAAAGTTTTTGGGGACCGATTCAATCTCTCTGAATTTGGAAGCTCTGAATATTGGCCTCAAACCTTGTTCTTCTTCGGTTCGTGCAGGTTTTTCAGATTCGGATTATCCGAAATTACAGCGTGATTCCAGTTGAGAATTCGATTATCATTTGAAGATGGTGGATTCGGAGCAGTGATAATCTGTCGTTCTCAGATGGATTCTCCGTCGAGTCGGAAGAATCTGAGGTTATTCAGATACGTTTCCAGGCCCGTAGCTTGCAAATGCCTTCTTCTAGTGTCGATTGCTCTGTTCTACAGAGCTCTGCTGCTTTACTGTTCTTCCGGGAATGGATTGAATCGCTCCTGGAACGACGGCGGATCTTCGATCCGAACCCGTTACATGTCGGATTCCGACGTCGGAATCCGTCGGAATAAGTTTCTCGAGGTTCCTCAGATCGTGTGGGGTTTGAACAATCAGAAGATTGCGTTTGCTAGGGCTTGTTTAACTGCCAGAATGCTGAATAGGTCACTTCTCATGCCGAGCTTGAGCGCTTCCTTGTTCTACAAGGAACTCGATAAGCTGAATCCGATATCGTTCGATAAGGTGTTTCGGTTCGACCGGTTTAACTCGCTCTGCAGCGGGTTTGTTCAGATTGCTCGGTTCTCGGATCCGAGAAACGGGAGCGATGTGTTTGATTTGATGAAAGGTAGCGGGAGGAGATGGACGGTGGGACGAGATTTGGAACAACTGAGGGAAGCGAGCGAGAAACCGATCGATGATTTCGAAGTGATTCGGATCGTGGGGAAGAATCCGTTCTTGTGGCACGATCACTGGCCCGTTAAGGATTACGCTAAGGTGTTCGAATGTATGGAAGTGGTGGACGAGATCGGGAGAGAAGCCGATAAAGTTGTGATGAAGGTTCGACGAGCAGGGGAAGAAGCAATGGCTAAACTCAAACCCGGGCTCGTCCCGAAGTTTTCAGGTAACCCACCGACGATTCCTTACGTAGCGGTTCACATGAGGATAGAGATAGATTGGATGATACATTGTAAGAAGTTAGAACAGCGGAAGAACGTTTCCGAAATCTGCAGCAGTAAAGAACAGATCATGGAACGGGTCGGGAATGTCGTGGGCTCGAAGATTCCCGTCGTGGTTTACCTCGCGGTAGCAGACAGTCTCCTCGAAGATTCCTCGATTCTAACGGGATGGAGAGACGGGTTACTCCCGTACGAGAAGAAAACCCTCGGGGTTGAGAAGATGTACAAGAAGTATCCGTATCTGATCCAATCCGCAATAGACTACGAGGTGTGCTCGAGAGCCGACGTGTTTTTCGGGAACAGTTTCTCGACGTTTTCGAGCCTCGTAACCCTCGGGAGGACGCACAGGGCGATAAGGTCGGGAATCACGGGATTTTGCGGGGAGAACGGCGACGACGACGAGGGTTTCGGGTGGCGGAATTACGCGTATAATCTACGGGGGAAATCGGACGACGTTCCTCGGAGATGGATGACGAACATGTCTGAACCAAGCCTGGAAGCCATTAGCTATGGCTCGAATGACGTGTCTTGTATATCTGTATAGATATATTTATTTTTTAATTTTTTAATTTTTTTAAGGTAAGGTTAATTGCGGATACATATACTGCGAAATATGTTTTTCAATTTTGGATTTCGAATTTAGAATTTAGGGTTTAGAATTCTATATGGATTTTGGAATTTTGATTCATTTGTTTGTCGTACAAAATTGAAATAATATATTAAAGGGATAATTCTATATAAAATTCATAGTTTTTATTTTTCGTAATTTAAACTCTATACTTTTTATCCCAAAAAAAACATTATACTTTTAAAAATTGGCAATTAAATTCTATATTTTTTAAAATTGATAAATAAAATCCTAAATAAAAAAATTATTATTTAATGATGTCATAGTCACTTACCACATCATCTAACTCTCAATATTTAATAATGTTAATTAATAAAAAATAATATTTATAAAAATAAAATTTGAAAATTATACATATACATATATATATAATGAAATGATATATACACATATATAAACATATTTATATATATATATATATAATACAGGTTTTTAAACGAATTATCCTTATATTGAGTTAATTCAATTTTGAAATTGATTGAATTTATTTTTTGAAGTCAAATTAAGTTAATTCAACTTAATTTGAATTTGAATATAAAAAATAGTAAAAAACAATCTAACGAAAATAAAGTGGATTTAAAAATTGATTGAATTTATTTTTTTAAATTAAGTTAAGTTAATGAATTTTAAACCGAATTTGAATATGGAAATAGTAAAAAAAAATCTAACGAAAAAAAAATAGAAGATGCAAGATTTTTTAATAAAATTGAATTGAATATATCATAAAAAAAAAACACAAAGTATAATTTTATATGTATATAAAACAACAAGTCGTAATGTTTTATAGGATTCAACGAGACCTCAAACCCTAATTAATTGGTATTGTAATCATCTATACGATCATTAAAAAAAAATGGTTGAATATGCATGCATGGGCCGAGAGTTATAACCAAAACACTGATAATTAAGGTGTCATTTTATTTTATAAATATTGTAAATTTATATTTTCTATTACAAGCAACAAAAAAAAAACCCACCATTTTTTTTAATTTCTAGACACGACAGTTACATACACACACCCCGTTCTCTATGTATCCGACACATCCAGGCTCGCATCCCGTGTCGCAGTCTTGGTTGAGACGAATGTCCTCTCCGTCGCCGTTACACACGCAAACGCCGTTATCTGGATAACAGCCGGAATCACATCCCGTGTGCTCCGGCGGACATTGGCATCTGCATTTTCCGTCCACGATGGCGCCAAAACAGCCCGGAGGGCATTGTATCGGGCAGTCTTCTTGAAGCTGGCTTTGGTCGCTCTTATCTGTAACTGTTGTCAAGTAAAACATACAAAATGTATATATATCATATATATATATAGATACATACATATCATGAATATATCAAAACCATATATATATATAGATATAGAGATGCAAAACAAGTTGGTTCGACCCGATCCGACTCAATTGTAACCCATTTTTTATGATTAAAAAATTTGTTGTCTCCTTGTTTGGTGGATCTAGAAAAATATATAATTAGAAAAAATATATTTTTATTATGCGTAAGCTTAATTTTATGGAGGTATTTTATGATTTTATTTAAATTTTACAAAATTCACATGAAAAATAAAAAATTTTATTGGTTGATTGGAGGCATGTCTCCCTTTAGGTCTGCCATTGGGTTCATCCCAAATCGGTTCAATTCGTGAATCCGAATAAAAAATAAAAAGTATTTAAAATAATAAAAATATTTTAAAAAATAATAACAAATTTTCAAAACTAATAAAATATATAAAAATAATAATAATAATTTTTTTATAAAGAAATTCTCGTTTGGCTGACTCATTTTTTTCGGACTCGTGTTTTTTTTCAAATTCAGAACTATAAAAACGAATTGACCCGCAAACCGGTTTACGGTTCAAATTCGTTTTTGCACCCTATAGATAGAGAGAAAATAAGTTATAATATACATGAATAATATTAGGTTACTCACGAGAGAGGAACACGAAGAGGGCAACAAGAAACACAATCTTGGATCCCATGTTTTGTATTAACCCTGAGAGATATATTTATAATATCTTTTTTATATATTTATTGCAATTGTGATATTAAACTTCAGTATTTATAGAAAAGGGGTAGAGGTAAACCCTAATTAATCATTTTACTTTGGGAATAAGCTTAGATCACAAACATAAATTATATCATTAAGAAAACATATTGATCTTTTATCTAAAAATTTAGCTATTGGATTTCATCAACGGTTTAAATAACATGCATAGAGATTATATCAATGAACATAAAAATATATTAATTAAAGGAACTTAATTTTCTGAGATTATACATGCTTTTGAATATTAAATTTCTGATATATGTGGACATATTTTGAATGTTTTACATGTGATAAAAATATATTGAATGAACTACTTTTCTGCTATTAAATATTTTGAATATTAAAATTTTCGATGAATATAATATAATGGGTATATGGACATGTTTTGAATGTTTTCCATATGGTCGATGGCGTATAAAAATTTTTTTTATGCAAAAATAATCTATAAGAATTGTTAATTATTTATTACACGACACAAAAATGGGGCCTATTTTATTAACAAAAATCTATTACATTATAATTATATAAATGAGACTATAGCTTTTATGGTATAGAATATAGAAAAACTTATTATTTCTACTCATTTTACATGGAAAGTGATCTTAGTAATTATTAAGAGATTATATTATTAATATCAAAATCTATGCTATAAACACGTAAGAGGGACAAATCTTACTGAGATTTTTTTTTGCCTCTTTTAATTAATCAAATTCAATTCTAAATCAACAGTTTTGTGGTAAAAACATTATTATCATATTACATGTTATTATATTAATATAATAATTTAAAAATACCATTTTTAAGAGTGGTCAAACCCAGTAATTAATACTTATATTTAAATAAATTATCCTTTAAAATTTAAGAATTACAATAAAAAATGGTGATATAGACTATGCAGTTGTAAAAAAAAATATTCAAATTAAATAGACCATTCATTAAACCATAAATATTAAATCTTATTATCGTACTTAAAAAATACCTAAAATGTTAACAACCATTAATCATTAAACCAAACCCTAATATATTTTAAAAATAATTAAAAATGTATTACATTACGTGCTATATATATATATATATAATAAATTTCAAATAGGTCCTATAAAATAATATACTTGCAAAAAGTAATGATGCAGCCTAATATATACATGTATTTCTGAACTTGGAAAACTTCAGTTATATTAATACACATTGATAAAATATTTGCCACTCATGTGTAACACTATATAATAAACATAATCATTTTAATATTTATATAAACATTTTATATTTATTCAAATTGCACCAATAATTATGTATATATAATGAAAACGAAAATCAATGCAAAAGGATTAGAAACCGTAAGAAAAACGTCTGTCGATTCACTTATTTGTGGAAAGAGGGATTACATAAAGGATGATTTTATGATGTGATGAAACACATCTTATTATCCCCCGAAAAAACAAAATTAAAAAAAAAAATTGACTACAAATCCTCCTGCAACTCGGGAAGTGCCAAGTTCATGTTCTTAAACAGACAGAACAGCTTAATGGTGACGCGCAGCCACAGCTTCCCGGGGAACACGGAAGGCCAACAGTTGTCGGAAAGACCGTTGAGCGTACGGCAGCAAGATGCCTTCAGCCCGCCGAAATGGCCGTGGAATATTCCCTTGATCCCTTCCGCGCATCCCTTCACACTCTTGATCGCGCCCAGGCATTCCTTGGGGTGGAAAGCTTGAGGGTTCTCGGCTTCTTGGTCTTGGGATTGAGCCGACGAGACGAAGATCAATCCCAAGAAAAAGACGACCGTGATCATAACCTGAATCCCTCTTGCCATCTTGAAAACGAAAATGAAAACGATATTATATGGTATATGATATGATATATTATATATATATATATATTCTATAGTGTGTTTGTGTATTGTATGATGAAAGATGAACCGTACGAGGTTTATTTATAGTGCCCGGATGCGATCATTAGGGTTTGGATTGATTCTCGAAATTTTAAATCATGATTTTTGCGATTTTTCCTCGCTAATTGTTTGGGGGTTAATCCCCTTTTCTTTGCTCCTTTCCATATATATTAAGCACATATAATTTTGATTAGCCTTGATAATTGATGTTTAACAATTATTTTCCTTTTTTAGGGTTTATAGTGTCGCGGATTTAATTTCAAACTCGTTTCGCCATTTTTTTTAGTGTCGACATTATGTTTTATAAGATATATATATATATATATATATATA
>NW_010968045.1:443474-444979 GCF_000463585.1 Tarenaya hassleriana | reverse complement strand
TGTTTTTTAAGATATATATATATATATATATATATATATATATATATATATATATATATATTTCGGATATTTAATTTGTTTACATATCGAGTGTTCCTTCTTATACCAAATCGCAATATAATTAAATTTAAAAAAGATTTTTTGTTTCATACAAATCAGACCAGTTTGATGGTCAAATCTAGGGGTGGAAATTTCAAACGGTTCGGATTCGGGAGGGAAATGGATCGGTTCGGTTTTTTCGGTTTTACAAAAATAGGTACCAATTGGTTTTTATATTGTGTTCGGTTCGGTTCGGTTTCAGTATCGGTTCGGTTCGGTTTCGAGTTTTATTAGAAAAAGATAGATTTCCTTTAAAAATATTCGGTTTTTTCGGGATTTTTTAAAATTCAGTTCGGTTCGGTTTCGGAAAAAATCGGTTCTCTAAAAATAATACCGTTCGGGATTTGAGAACGGTTTCAGGTCGAAAAAAGTACCATTTTTCGGTTCGGAACCGAACCAAAACTACCACCCCTAGTCAAATCCACTAATTAGCAAAACTTACGCTTATACAAATAGCTAAACATATATATTTGACGAGGAATTTACCGATCCGATTTTTAAAATAATCACTGAATTAAGATCCCAAAATAATAAAGCGAATGAATATCTGTGGTGGTGGCAGGCCTAATTTAATATTTCCAAACAATTAAAAAAAAAAAAGTTCGGTCACCTAAAGATGGGCCTTTATGTAAATCGGCCCAAGCCCAATATTATATATCCATAGTTATGTAATACATCTATATATCTCTTGGAATTACAATGAAATTGGATATACATATATACACTACTTAGAGAATCATATATATATTTGATTGTACGAATTTTTTACACTATTTTTTCTAATAAAAAAACTATAATCTTGCTAAGCAAGATACCACTAGAGCAATATAATAATTACGCATATACAGAATTTAACTTTTAACCATATTCTCTGTGTGTATATTGACTTTATTAATAAACCTATATATATATATATAGGTTTAGGAAGGACAAAATCTAAATTAAATATTTATATAAACAGTAACCATACTGTCCAAATATCTTTTAGGAAACCTTAAGAGAAGTGGATTCCTTGCAGGCTAAGGGTCTTTATAATTATATAAACAATTACCATATTGTCCAAATGTCTTTTTATTTTTATTTTTAGGAACCTTCGAGTACCACGTGGCCTTGCAGGCCAAGGACCCTTGTAATTATATATAAGCCGATAATCTCGGAGCCCTAAATTAACTCGCAAATTTCCCCGTATCAATCTTCCTAGTCAAGCTTGAGTCAACTCTCCCGATCCGATCCAATCCAATCCATGGAACGAGGCGGTTACGGCGGTCGTGGACGTGGCACCGGTCGTGGACGCGGCCGTGACGGCGATCGCGGCCAGGGATCCGGTGGTCGCGGCCAGGGATCCGGTGGTCGCGGCGATCAGCGAGACCCAAGGAGCCGTGGTCAGTGGGGTCAAGCTTCGGACC
>NW_010968045.1:427570-443321 GCF_000463585.1 Tarenaya hassleriana | reverse complement strand
CATGATCTTCCTTTTTTGCAGGAGCAGGCAGCGCCGGCTCCGGCTCCGGCTCCGGCTCCGACGCAATGGGGTCCAGCTCGCGGAGGCGGTACGGTCGTCTCCGGAAGAGGCGCGTGGGCTCGTAAGCCGCAAGTCATTTCCGACTCAGCTCCATCTCCTCCGTCTCCGGCCGTGATGCAATCCACGAGAGCTCCGATTCATGAACCGGTGGCTGGTACGTGTAGAGCTCGGTACCTGACTCTGTTCTTACAATAATCGTTTATGGTTTGGTTATGAAATTTGCTGGAAATGTCTTTTTCGGAATCGAATTTGAAATTTGCAGAATCGTTGCCCATAGACGAATTTAGACCATTCGATCAGCAAAATTTTCCAGTTCCAGACCATTAATGCTCGCTGTTACGTGGATTTGGAAATGGCAAAACCTTTTGCTTGATTTGGGGGCTAGATTATGAACAATATGAGATGCCTTTGAATAGAATTCCCTGAATCAATATGAGAAATGTTTCATCTCCATATTTATGATCTTCCCTTTGGTATGTCGTTTTTTACCCTTTGCAGCTTCTGAACTTTCAAAGACTCTGTCATCATTAGCAATTGCTTCCTCTTCTTCTGCTGCTGCTTCTTCTTCCAAAGGAGAGAATGTTGGCAGGAAGGAACCAATGAAGCGTCCTGATAAAGGCGGTGTCGTGGCTGTTCGGCGTGTAAACCTTCTTGTCAACCATTTCCTTGTGAGGTTCAATCCCGAAAGTGTTATACTGCAATACGATGTTGACATCAAAGCCGACGCTCCCGCCAAGAACGGTCGTGAAGTTAAAATATCGAAGTTCGATCGGGCTATGATCAGAGACAAGTTATCTGCAGTCAATCCCAAGGAGTTTCCTCTGGCCATGACGGGTTACGATGGTGAAAAGAACATCTTCAGTGCAGTTCCGTTACCGTGCGGGACCTTCAAGGTAGACATGGAAGGCGAAGACTTGAGGTGTCGTAGCTATACGTTCACCATCAAGCCAGTGAACAAGCTTAAGCTCCGTGAACTGAAAGAATTCATGACAGGAGTCTCCTCTTTCGTTCCCCGTGACGTGTTGCAAGGGATGGAAGTCGTGATGAAGGAGAATTCATCGAGGCGTATGATTACTGTGGGTAAGAGCTTTTATTCACGCGAGACCGAACCCGATGAAGAGTTCGGGAATGGGATTGTAGCTTCGAAAGGGTATCGACACAATCTGAAGACCACTGTTCAAGGTCTGGCCGTGTGTTTAGACTACTCCGTGCTAGCCCTCCGCAAGACTATCCCCGTCATCGACTATCTGAACGAGTTCTTTGGCGGGTTTGATTTCCGCCAGTTTAAGAGATACAGACGTGATGTGGAAGATGCATTGAACGGGTTGAAAGTATCTGTCACGCATCGGAAAACCAAGCAGAAATTCACCATTGCAAAGCTGAGCGAACAAGATGCGAAAGACATACGGTTTGATCTTATAGATCAAGAGGGTAAGGAGCCGCCGAGAAAAATATCTATCGTCGAGTATTTCAAGATTAAATACGGTAAGGACATTGTTCATAAGGATATTCCGTGTTTGGATCTCGGAAAGAACAATCGGCAGAATCTTGTGCCCATGGAATTATGCGTCTTGATCGAGGGCCAGATTTACCCGAAAGAAGAACTGGATCGGGATTCAGCCTTGTGGCTGAAAAAACTATCACTAGTGAATCCTCAAAAACGGCAGGAAAATATATTGAAGATGATACATTCGGCTGATGGACCCAGTAGGTATGTATGGAAAAACCTCTCTTGAAGAAATTTAATGGCTATTACCGATGCTTAAGTCTTTTTCATGTGTTTATTGCAGCGGGGATGTGCTCCAAAACTTTGGTTTGAAAGTGGACAGGAACATGACTTCGGTCGAAGGTCGTGTTCGCAAGGCTCCGACGCTGAAATTGGGTGACAAGGGCAGAGTTGTCCCCGTGGAACCCGAGCCGAAACAAAACCAGTGGAACCTTATGAACCGAGGAGTCACGAGAGGGGCGACAGTCAAATACTGGGGTGTTTTGGACTTCACAGCTTCCGAGAGACAGAACAGGCTGCCCAATTCCTTTATCGGACAGCTTATAGAGCGATGTCGGGGACTGGGTATGAAGATGGAGGCGCCTGTTTTGTGCGAAAGAGCCGAGATGAGGTCATTTTCCAATGCAAATGCACTCGAAGAATTGCTCCGATACAGCGTTGATAAGGTTCATAGTGAGCATAACGGAGCCCGTCTCCAACTACTTCTGTGCCCGATGACCCGGAGGGACGACGGGTACAAGTCTCTCAAGTGGATCGCGGAAACCAAACTCGGTTTGGTGACTCAGTGTTTCTTGACAGGACCTGCCATGAAAGGTGGCGATCAGTACCGCGCGAATCTCGCCCTTAAGATCAATGCCAAGCTCGGGGGAAGCAATGTCGAGCTGATGGATAGTTTCCCGTTCTTTAGCGGGGATGATCATGTGATGTTCATCGGTGCTGATGTTAATCACCCGGCTGCAAGGGACACGATGAGTCCGTCGATTGTTGCCGTTGTCGGGACCGTTAACTGGCCTGGCGCGAACCGTTACGCGGCTAGAATCCAAGCTCAAGTCCACCGTAAAGAAGAGATTCAGGGATTTGGAGAAATCTGCTTGGAGCTCGTCAGAAATCACGCTCAGATCAGCGGGAAATATCCGAACAAGATCGTGATATTCCGGGATGGTGTCAGCGACGGTCAGTTCGATATGGTTCTGAACACCGAGTTATTGGACGTTAAGCTCGCCTTCGAGAAGAAAGGTTACAAACCGAGGATCACGCTCGTCGTGGCTCAGAAACGTCATCAAACCCGATTCTTCCCGAGGTCGAGGCAGGATGGGGGTATGACGGGTAACGTACCATCCGGCACCATCGTCGACACCAAGATCATCCACCCGTTCGAATACGACTTCTACATATGCAGTCACCACGGCGGGATGGGAACGAGCAAACCGACACACTACTACGTCCTATGGGATGAGATCGGGTTTTCGTCCGACGACATCCAGAAGCTGATATTCGAGATGTGCTTCACGTTCTCCCGGTGCACGAAGCCCGTATCTCTCGTCCCGCCCGTCTATTACGCGGATATCGTTGCTTACAGAGGGAGGATGTATCACGAGGCGATATCGGCGCAAGGACAGCAATCCCGACAGCGGTCGAGGGGCGCTCCTCCGTCGTCCTCGCCGCCGATGGAAGCGTTCTACAAGCTGCATTCCGACATGGAGAACGTCATGTTCTTCGTCTGAACATTTTTAGTTTGGTTTTTGGGTGGATGAGCTCTCAAGGAAAACATTTTGATCGAAACGCCATCTTTACTCCTTTTCCTGGTGGAAGGAGTTTGTGCGTGAATCTAAAATGGTTTCGCCTTCGTCTGTTTTTTTTTTTTTTTTGTGTTCGTCTTTTGTTGGTTGTTCGGACAAAAATATCATTTGCTGATGTCGTTGTTTATGTTTTTTTTTTCTTTGGTTATGTAATCCAAACTTCTCGTGTGTTTATTTTGTTTATGTTATATATATATATTTTTAAAACTATGTTAATATGCATATATTTAGCGTAGTCATTTTGATTATTAACCAAATAGTCGAATAATCATAATCAAATCGAATTTCATATAATAAAAATTAAACGAATTTCATATAATAAAAATTAAACGGTTATAATTTTTTTAATCTAAAAAATTATATTTAAGAACCAGGTAAATCAAATAAAAAATGATCTAAAAACTTGATTTTTTTTAAAAAAATGAGTTTTAATTCGAATCAAACATAAAACCACCGAAATTGATATAAAAAATTGAATGATTATAATTTTTCTATAACCGAAATAATCGGAAAGCTAGACCTATGTGAGTGTTTTATACCATCTCTAAATAATATTTTCTTTGTCATGGGCGTTTCGTCAACAAAGAAATAAAAATTGTGTAGAGTTTCAACCAAAATTATAAACCGGTTATTTCGATTTTTGTTCGGTCTTAGTTTCTTTTATTTTGATACAATTAGGCTTATTCATATTTTATAAAGTGTGTATATATATATATATATATATATATTTCATATTTTATTTTTATTTTTATATTCTATTTTAAAATTTATTATTTATCCATCGAATTGGATTTAATACATCCTAAACAACCGTACCAAACCCAACGAAAAGGACTAGGAAACTATATAGATCCAATTCAACCACCTTTTCTATTTAAATATTTCCATATTATCCTTTTTTTTTCAATTTACTTCTATAATTCAATATTTTTATTTATTTTTCTATATATGAAAAAAAAATGTTATGATCCATTTATGTTAATTTCAATTTTCAATCCTTTCATTTTTTTTTCATATTTTGTTTTTATTCATTCTGCCGTTTCAACGCGGATCGAGTGCTCTCCCTTCACGTTTGATCGAAACTCACAAAAGCTTCAAAGACAGTTCATATTATTTCTTCTCCATTGCCTCTCTCTCTCTCTCTTCCCCAGTTTTTCTCCATCTCTGCTTCTTCGTTTCTTCGGATTCATACCTTTTTCTTGTCTTGATTTTGGATTCTCCTCAGGTACCCTTTTTGCCATCTGTTCATGTTTTTCGCGTTCGTGGATTCTGTAGATCGGATTTGACTTCGATCTGTTTCGAGATTCTTCGTCGTTCTTCCATCGATTATGCGGCGTTTTCTCCGTTTCCTGTAGTGGTCGCATTGCCTGTGTGTTGCTTCTTTCGATCTAATCTGCGTTTTGATGTTTCATGAGTCCCAATCTGTCTCTAGGGTTCATCCGGGTCGTTATGTTTCCAAACACTTCGCATCTTATTCTATCGAGATGGACGGATTATCATGATTCATCAACATTTTCTGGATTCAGGGTATGATCTTCTGTGATCATTAGTAAGTATTCGGCCTTTTGATTCTCGCATTGGGAACGAGCATGGAGGGAATGATGAGATGAGAATGAGCGAAAGTTGAAGAGCTAAAAACTTCGAACTGGTTACAATGTCGGTGCCTACGGAGACGATCACCGCCATTAAATCTTACCATAACCATGCTCAGGACTTGGTCAAGAACTATCTCTTGTCTGACCCTTTTATCCCTTATACGTCGATCCTTACCGGCATTTTCCTCTGCAAAGTGGTATGATTCTCTTGATTCTTTCAATCGCTGGATTTACAGATTCATCCCACACTCGGTTCATTCACTCACCATCATGATCTTCCTTTTTTGCAGGTCTTTGATCTTTTCCACTTCATCAGCAACTCACATTCTAAGACATATATCATTCTCACAAAAATCCAACGGATTGAATGGAACAACCGGTGGGTATTGGTATTGATAGTTATCCTTTTAAGTGCTATGTCTCATTTAGGATCTTGGGTTTGCATTTTTTCTTTTTGGGTTTTAAATCAAGGGTCTATTTTGGCAGTGGCATCTCAACGGTTCATGCCATTTTTATCTCGGTTGCGGCTGTGTATTTCGTCTTCTGGTCCGACCTCTTTTCCGATAGGTGGCATAACGATCTTGTTGTTTTCCGGAGCTCGCCACTTTCCTCCTTCTGTTTAGGGGTAATTTCTGATTTGAGTTTGATTTCAAATACAAATGCTGAGAGAAGTTTCACCAATGTGAAATGTGTATGTGTATACTGTTATTATTTGCAGGTATCTATAGGTTACTTCCTTGCTGATCTCGGTATGATCTCTTGGCTGTATCCTTCCTTGGGTGGACTAGAGTATGTAAGTCACTGTTCTTGGCCAAAGGCATGAGAAAATCTTCTCCAATATTCAAACTTTTTGATTCCGTTCTTTTATTCGTCTATGTACCTCCTACTCGCCCAGTGACATCCGTCTATAATTTTCCACCCGAAAAGTACTTCTTATGCCTTTGTAGTTTTGCTAATTTAATGAGGAGGGGCCGTCTTTAGAAATTGTAACTTGTTCGGTAAACAGATCATGAAGATGTTGGAGTGCATATCGGCAAATCTTTACATAGAAAAATCGGCATTGTGTTTCTTTCAGGTTGTGCATCATGCTCTCTCGGGCGTTGCAGTTGCATACTCTTTATTTTCTGGAGAAGGACATTTATATACATACATGGTCCTAATCTCCGAGATCACAACCCCAGAGATCAATTTGAGATGGTAGCACTCTCGTTCTCATACAACCGCAACTATCACCATAGCTTTTTTCTTTCTCTTGGCCCAAAAAGAAATCGGTTTCTTGGGTCTTATACAGGTACCTGGACACAGCTGGTATGAAGAAATCCAGTGCCTATCTTATCAATGGCGTCGTCATCTTCTTGGGTTGGCTGGTACATCTGAATATCTCAATTCGCATCTCGTCTAATCTCACTATGTTCAATCATACTAAATGGTTATGACTCACGGCAGGTTGCAAGAATTCTTCTGTTCATCTACATGTTTTATCATGTCTACCTGCACTACAACCAGGTAAATCCTGTTCCCTTCTTGTTCTCCTCTTCATTCTCTCTGTCACATCAAGTTCAGCTATGACCCATTTGAGTTTGAGATGCCAGAATGTGAGATCTTTGATGAATTTATGGTTTTCGAATGGATTCTGGTAGGTAATACGGATGCATATCTTCGGTTATCTACTGGTTTTCGTTGTACCGGCAGCTCTCGGGGTCATGAACTTGATATGGTTCAGCAAGATTGCGAAAGGGGTGAAGAAAACATTAGCCAAGAGATGGTGAATGAATGATCTGACCTCTCCTTACATCCCATACTCAATTCTTTTGTTTTGGTCTTATATTGTCTCTATGTAGTTTACAAGTAGTTGTCTGATAGAAATGATACATGTCATAGAGCCTGTAAATCATCAAATGTCTCACCATTTCTCTTTGTGATATATATCTGCCTGTAACTCAGATTTCCATTGTTCATCACTTTTTTCTACTTCTTCAGCTTAATAGCTTAAACCAAATGGTAAACCAGGCATTCATCTCTCCCTGATTATCACTGCCTTGAACCGGAAGAAATCAATATTGGACAGTAATTTCTGCTGTAAACCGAATATTGATGTTGGTTTACCACTGGGAAGAACCAAAACAAACCGGAATGAAATCATTACACTGGAAAACCGATGTCGGTTTTGCCATATGGGTGGGTATCTTCAGCATTGCCATTAAAAAAGAATAATCAGACAAAGAAAGGTAGAAACACAGACAGGAATGTCTCAACAGCAAGATTGAGAATTTGCAACACTTTCTTGTGGTCTGTTTCCGACAAGAACTGCTCCGGTCGCTGCTGGATTTTGAGTCGGCCGCAACTGAAGTAACCTTCTCGCTGCATCAGAAGGTTCGAGAACTTGTATGAGAAGGAGATGCTCATTACATTGTTCTGTAACAAAAGAGAGGATGATGAAAGAAATCAAAGTACCTATCTCTTGAAAAATGTCACTAACGTTGACTGCTGTTTTTGCTGATGTTTCCATGAAGAAAAGACCGTTCTGTTGCGCATAAGCTTTCGCCTCCTGAAAACCCGAGAAGGATGATAATTACTGTTACTGTCGGCTTAAAATGTATAGTTTACCGTTTCCATGCCTTGAAATGTATTTGAATCCAAGAAAATATGAGATGAAAAACCGGCATGATTTACCTCCGTTGTCACCTTACGAGCATCCGGGAGATCAGCTTTGTTCCCGGCCAGTGCCACAACCATATCAAGGTCGCCTATTTTGCATGAAAAGCGAATCAAAGAAACTTAGAAACGAGTTCTAAAATCAGACCAAGTGACAAGATTTCGAGTTGTAATCACAGTCAAAGGACTGGTTCTTTATGATGCATATGAACAAGCAGCCACACATTCAAGGAGGATTCAAGAATTTTACGAGGTTACCTTGCAACCGAAGCTCCTGGACCCATTTCTTAGCTCGATCAAACGAGTTCTGACAAATGAAGTAAGCTAGGTTAAAAACTATAACTCACAGCCAGAGAACCGTAAAATGTACAATTCAGACAAGCTTCTTCTGCTCGGGTATTTTTACCTGATTTGTTATATCGTAGACAACAATTGCTGCCATTGCACCCCTATAGTACATGGGAGCCAAGCTGTGGTAACGTTCTTGCCCTGCAGTGTCCCATATTTCAAATTTAATGGCGGTTTCATCTATGGCTACTGTTTGCGAGAAAAATGCAGCACCAATGGTAGATTCCTGAGATGCAATGGAAGAAAACAGATTGGGATTATGACGATGGAAAAATCGATGCAAACCCTTGAGGATCTTTGATGAATGCCACCCACTGACCTGAAATTCCATGAACTGTCCTTTGACAAAACGCAGCACAAGACTCGATTTTCCAGTACCGACATCTCCAAGAAGCACCTGAAGAAGAACATGGAATCAGACAGCTAAATTCTGATGGACAAGAAAGCTAGAGAACAAGAACATGAATTCTCACAACCGAATAAACGACCCAAACACTAACAGAGTTTCTTACTTCTCTAAGTTTAGCATCAAACGTGCATCAAAACCAGGAAAGATTAACCTTTTGGCCGTAAGACAAGCTTTACACATATTGCCAGATGAAGAAACCATATAAAGGTATGAACCCTAAAGCCGGAAAGATGGATTGTAAGGGACTATGAACCAGAAGTCATCTTACAAAGTAGCTGAATTATACCAAATAAGTCTCAATAATCATATGCTTAACCAATAAACAAATCAGCTCCTGGCAAGATAAGCATCGTTGCCAAGCAATCGAACCATAAGAAGACGTAATAATCAAAATTTAACATAAATCCTAAGCTTTTGAAACTCGAGCAGATGACCAGAGTCGACGACACTAATCAAATTTACAAAATTTTCCCCATCGAGCACGCTCTCGAATTCCCCACAAAAGTAACACGAAATTCGACGACAGATCGTGGTTTCTCAACGATCAACGCAAGACCCGCGTCTAAACTCATCGAAACGGGAAAAGGGTTTGGATTGAAACGAAAAAAAAAAAAAAGGAGAAAAAAAAAACCCTCACCAATTTGGCGTTAATGTTCTTGCCTCCAGAACTGGCCATTGCTCGTCCCCGACAAAATCAGCCCGATCAACGAAGACGATCAAACCAGAAGAATCACGATCGACAGTTTGCGATTACGGGGCTGAAGAATCGGTGAAGTTCTCGATGAAATCTCTCCGCGATTTTCAATTTCCAAATATTTACGCGGTTTTGACGAAAAACCCTTATTTATGATGATGCTTGTAGTTGTTTGGGTTGGACAAGGATGACTATAATTGTGGCGTGGAAGGAATTATGATAATATTTCACTCCGTATAACAACTCAATATAAAATTGACTAATATTTTTTCTGAAAAATTGCAATGTTAAATAAAAGAAAAAAAAAATTGCATATATATTAATACATGAATTTGTAAAAAAAATCTCATATGAATATACAAATTTTAAAATCTCTAAAAACAATATATGATATCTTCTTAATTTTACTTTAAAACTTGGACTTTTTTTTTCAAATATCATATATCATAATGGTATTTTAGAGTCTTTAAAATTTTATGGCGATTTTTAAAATAATTTCAAAAATTATGATTTTATTTTCAAAATTCAGAATGATTTAATATTAAAATTAGAAAAAGTTTATATCTTTATTTGAAAATTTTAAAGTTTATAAATTCATGTATTAATATGTGATTTTTTTTTAAATAAAAATATATACGTATACTAACAAATGTTATGAGACCGTGTAATTCATTTAAATTGGCGAGTGGGAGGTTGAAGTAAGTATTATATTCATACTATATTATATCAAACATATTTTCTGTATTTTCGGGAATGATTATGGCATGTCATCATGCTGGTGCTGGTGGGCACACCACCGACTTTGCAACACCGGAAATGATAAAATAAATATTAAATATTATATATATAATTATATTGTTGTGAAAAACGAAGAAATATAGAAGACCCGAGAATCAGATCGTTAACTAGAAACCGAAATCGATCGTTTGAGAGACCCGGGAACAAGATTTCAATAATTTTCTTTTCTTGGAATTGTGTACAAATGAAGGAGGGAAATGAGCTATTTATAGAAAATCTGAAGTTACTGTTCACGTATACGTATTTATGAACAGTAACCGTATGGCGGCTAAACAGTAACCGTATGGCGGCGTGAACAGTACCCGGCTGCGTGAACAGTGCCCGGCTGCGTGAACAGTACCGTAGCTTCACTATTCATTTATAACATATATATATTAATTTACAATTTAGCGAATTGTTATTCGTAAATTCGAAAACTCAATCATCTGTTTGAAAAAATAATTTATTTGAGATCAACTAAATTTTTTATTTTTAAAAATCTTATTTCTGTATTTAATAATTTATCTAGATCAAGTTTTATTATATTTTACCATCAATTTGATTTAAAAAAATCGTGTGCTTTGGTAAATTGTCCCCCACATGTTATCAAATTAAAAATTATTGGTACCATAAGATTTCGTCCATATATATAAACGTATGAATATTTATTTAATTTTAATAATTTTTTAATTGTTCTTTTAGTTTTATATTAATTTATTTGCGACAATTTAACAGAATCATAATATACGCTTTGATATATTTTTTGAAAAATATTACCCACATTTTTATATATTTTGGTTTTATTATTTTATCTCTTAATCGCATTCCACGTTCTCTGTTCCTATTATTTTTTTTATTTTTTTTTTCAAAATTATTGTAATATTGATCAATCATATCATAGCCTATATGATAAATGATGGCAGAAAACTATAATAAAACTATATAATTGATTACTGTTTTCGTCACTCGTTTTTATTAAAAGAAACCCATTTATTTTATTTAAAAGTCTTTGAATTTAGTAATTTTATTCTTCCTATAAAATATATGCAAGCTATTTTAAGGATCCACTAATTAATCATGACAAGTAAAAAATATTGGATTTTTTTTATGAACATGCATGTGGTAATCCGGGGGATGTTCGAATATGTGGAAACACATGAATCATTTTTGGCAGAAAATAATAGATTTTTATGGCTAAAATAATTATGTTTTTTTCTCAAAATAATACATATATATATATATATATATATATATAGATAGATAGATTCCATGTAATTTCTAATACTTTTTTAATCACGATTTTAAGGTAAATAAAAATTAATTTTATTGGTTGCAAAATTTGTTGTTTGTAACCAATGAAAATATAACACGTGTCTATACAGTCAAGCTTTGTCCGCACATTCATGCACAAAGCGTGAATCATACCAAACGTTATGGACAGTCATTTTACAGCATAATTTTTAATATTTACACAAACTATTTTATAAATTGCACGTTAAATAATTCGAATCTGATCATTATTATTTTTGGGATAATTTCACGTTTAAAAAATTATAATTTCAGTGTTTGATGGATAATTAAGAATAAAATTTCAGCAAAAAATGAAACATTAAAAGTATATTGAAGAAAATAATTTAAAGATAATTAATAGAATATTTGGTAGGGAGGGGGGTTTTGACTAGAGCCACCACACATGTGATGCGAGCAGCTTTGGAGATTGTGTTGTTATATTCCCCAAAGGATCTTTTGGGCCATAACTTCCGTATCTTCATCTACCAAATGTCGGCGACTTTATTATTATTATTATTATTAATAAACTAAAAAAATCATAACTATACTATTTATCTAAAGTCTTTATAAAAAATCATCAATTACTTTAAATTTGATATAAAAAACTATCAACTATTAGTTTTAATTCAAAAACATATTTTACTTTAAATTTATTATAAAAGTCTATAATTTTTTAAAAATATATATATATAAATTTTATTTTTCAAAATTTATAGATTTCTATAACAAAATAAAATATTTTCTCAAGAAATTTTAGATAGTTGATGATTTTTTTTTTATTAAAACTAATAGTTGATAGTTTTTTTTATATCAAATTTAAAGTGAAAGATTGTTTTTAATAAATTATATAGTCCATATTTTTTGTTTATATGATTTTTATAATAAATTTAAAGTATAATTTTTTTGTATAAGTAACATAATTGGTGGGTTTTTTATTATTAACACAACACGAGGACCTTTTTAATTAAGACAAAAATCTGTGTCTGATATTTTTATTATATCGAATTTTAGTTCAATTCCAATTTTGTTTGAAGTCATCTCGTATCTACAAAAACAATTAAGCTGTATAAAAAGATTTTCATTTTTATAAGAAAATATTCGGATTTCTGTAAAAGTCTTAAGGTTTTTTCAACAAAAAAATGCAATTCAATTTAAATTTTATTTCAGCGTATTCATTCAAAATATCTAACTTTCATATTTAAGGATGGAAACCTTTTTTGACATTGTGGGGGAAACAAAAGAAAAACATGAGAGAGACATTTTCGGTCACTGTGATCACGACTGGATCACCATCATCTGTTTCCCACCAGTTATGTAATCAGACGAGCTGGATTCTCCCATCTCTCCCACTTGTCAAATTTCTCTCCCTTCGGTGTCTGAATTCTGATCTAAATCGGTAATAACAGAGCAGATTTACCTCCCATCGTGAGGCGTGACCATTCGCTTGAAGTGCGAGGCGTCACTGATCTCTGGGGCGGAGGATCCCAGAGAGAGAGAGAGAGAGAGAGAGAGAGAGAGAGGCAGCCATACCTGAGCTTGGCAAGAGAGATAGCGAAGGCGACTGAGGTTAGGGTTATTTTGGGGGTCGAAGAGGAGATGAAAAACGGCTCTTATACACAGTCTGATATATATGTGTGTGTGTGTGTATGTAAGAGGGTACGAATATAAAAACATATTTAAAATTATTTAATTATTTAAACGGGATTAAATCATGTAATCGCTGATTAGAGCGGCCAAAGCGAAGCAACTTTTCGTCGTGTCATATCTTCTCCCGATGGCAAAACCCAATCCTTTATGGCATCCCCTCTTCCATGAGCTCCATCTCCGCAGCTCAGACACGGCGGCGATTAGGGTTCCGGCATGGCGGCGAAGAAGGCGTGCGAGGCTTTTCCGAAGAGCTTGATCGAGGACGTGCACAGATGGGGTTGCATGAAGCAGACGGGTGTGAGCCTCAGGTACATGATGGAGTTCGGTTCGAGACCCAATGAGAGAAAACTTTTGATCTCTGCTCAGTTTCTCCACAAGGAGCTCCCGATTCGGATCGCGAGGAGAGCGATTGAGCTCGAGACCCTTCCCTACGGTTTATCTGAGAAACCCGCCATTTTGAAGGTGCCCTTTTTTAGGGTTCAGATTCTGGGTTTTTCATGGTCTTGTGCTGTTGCTCTCGTGGGATTACGCGGAGGTTCCAGTTTGTTATCGGTTTTCTGGAAATTGGGTTCTGAGGGATCCTGCTGACATTTTTGGTGTTTGATCTTTCATCGTAAATGGGTATTGCGGGTTTGTGCTGAAATTCTGGTTTTTGATCTTTGGATTACCAGTTTTGTGTTTGGCTGACAGAAATTTGTAGGACAGATGATAGATTTTTAAGGAAAAAGCGGAGAAGGTATTAGATTCCGCATCAGCTTTTCGGCTATAGAAAATTCCGGGAACAGTTTAAAAGAATGCTTCATATCTTTATGCCATCTTGGGAAAAATCTGATACCAGATCTGACAATTTTGCTTTTTGGGAACAGCAATGATCTGTTTTCGAGATGCCCTGTTCGTATGTGATGTCTGTGGTTGGATTTCTTCGGTTTCTAGGTGCGGGATTGGTACATAGAGTCATTCAGGGACATGAGAGCGTTTCCGGAGATCAAGGGCACGAGTGGAGAGAAGGAATTCACTCAAATGATTAAAGCCATCAAGGTGAGGCATAACAATGTGGTTCCAATGATGGCATTAGGTGTTAATCAGCTGAAGAAAGGATTGGGTCCGAAGATTGTCTCTGAGGATCTCGATGAGATTCATCAGTTTCTCGATCGCTTTTACATGTCAAGAATAGGGATTCGTATGCTTATCGGTGAGACTTGGTTTATGATCTCTGTTTCCCGGTTGGAAGGGTTTCATCATTGAGGTGTAATACCGATAAAATTATCGTGAAACTCACTCAGGGCAGCATGTCGAGTTGCATAATCCAAACCCGCCGCCTCATACTGTCGGTTACATTCATGCTAAGATGTCTCCCATGGAAGTAGCAAGGAATGCTAGTGAAGATGCTCGGGCGATTTGTTTAAGAGAGTATGGAAGTGCACCCGAAATAAACATTTATGGGGATCCAACTTTCACCTTTCCGTGAGTTCAAGTTCATCACTTTTTCTTTTATTTTGATCGGATTCTTTCCTTACTCGTTTCTGTTTGCGTATAGGTATGTTCCAACCCATTTGCATCTAATGGTATACGAACTTGTGAAGAACTCGCTCCGTGCTGTCCAAGAACGGTTTGTAGATTCCGATAGAGTTGCCCCACCTATCCGGATAATAGTCGCCGACGGGATCGAGGATGTCACAATAAAGGTTGTTCCTTTCTAAATCACTCTTGCCCTTTTTCAGCTTCTTTAACGTTCCGGGGTCAGTGACTGTTCTTGGTGGTATAACAGGTCTCTGATGAAGGTGGAGGCATACCGAGAAGCGGTCTCCCGAAAATCTTCACTTACTTATACAGCACTGCGAGAAATCCCCTGGACGAGAATATAGATCTCGGGACAGCTGATGTCCCGGTGACAATGGCTGGTTACGGGTACGGTCTCCCGATCAGCCGCTTGTATGCTCGGTATTTCGGAGGGGATCTTCAGATGATATCCATGGAAGGATACGGTGAGTTGTCATCTCATTTCTACTAGCCAATCTGTTTTGAAACATTGAAATGGAACCGATCTTATTCCCGAGGGTTTTGTGGATCGTTTTCAAGACTGAACTCGGGGGATTCGTTAGTGTTATGTTGTCAAATGTTTTGCAGGAACTGATGCGTATCTGCATTTGTCTCGCCTGGGAGATTCACAAGAGCCTTTGCCGTGACATTGCCTGATCATGTTTCTCGGTTTCATCTGTCATTTAGGGTTTTTGTTTTCCTGTACATTCACACTGTGCTTATGGTTTCATTTTTCATTCATATGGAGATTTTCCCAAGAGAATGATTTGATTAAACTCTTGTCCTCTTCCCTTGTATCTGAAGCAACGTCTGCTGTTCCTTGCCCGAAAGTCACGGGCACTGGTCGGATATCCGAGATTATACCCGAGCGATTTGGATTTGGGTTGTAAATTTCGGAATATGACCTAATCATCTACTTATTCGTTACCCTTTCCCCCAATGCTACTTTGTTGTGACAAAATTCCATACGGGAACTCTCAAAGACATTCTTAAATCTAAATCCGAAATCTCAAGAGATATTATTTGGTCATAGACTCGTTTGGTCGAGTATTTCGAAAGTATGTAATATGCTTACACAAATTTAAATATAAAATTTAGAATATTTTTTTTTTAATAAAATCATTTATTAGAAGTTCACTCGGATCAATATCCAATCCAAAATTGACGGGTAAAAATATTTTGCCAGTACCCTTAATTGAATCCGAAACTACGTATTTATGAACAGTAACCGTATGGCGGCTAAACAGTAACCGTATGGCGGCGTGAACAGTACCCGGCTGCGTGAACAGTGCCCGGCTGCGTGAACAGTACCGTAGCTTCACTATTCATTTATAACATATATATTATATATAAATTTTTGTTTGTTTTTAAGTTAGTTTTTTAAATTACTAAATAGAAAGGCCTTAGGCCCCCCCCCCCAATCAGAACCAT